>NC_133108.1:13022477-13230963 GCF_022965805.1 Primulina eburnea
GCCGCGGGTGCGCTGAGCTTTCGGCAGTCCACAAAAATCCTGAACCACAGACACCGCGGGTGCGGTACTGCAAGCACCGCGGGTGCGCTACACACCGCGGGTGCGGTCACTGCATCACCGCGGGTGCGGTGATGCTACGGCCCTCCAACACAAAAACTGGAACAGTCGACCGCGGGTGCACTCCTTGCACTACCGCGGGTGCACTAAGGTCACGGCCAAGATCACCTCCAATGCAACTAAAATCGATCCGAAACTCTGAAACGAACAACCAACATCAACTAACACCTCAAGACAATAAAACTAACAATACTATAGCCCAAAAATACAACTCTGAACATCTAATCAAATATCCCAAATAACAAACGAAACTTAAATCGTACCGTACACCGGGCTCGGCTATTACAATCTCCCCCCCTTAAGGGAATTTCGTCCGCGAAATTGACGTCACGGCACGAACAACTCAGGATACTTCTCTCTCATCTCATCCTCTGGTTCCCACGTAGCCTCCTCTAACAAATGGTTCCTCCAAAGAACTTTGACAATGCCGATCTCTTTGTTCCTCAGAACTCTAACTGTGCGATCCAAAATCTGAATCGGAATCTCTTGATATGTCAAATTCGGCGTCAAGTCCAATGGCTCATGGCGAAGAACATGGGAAGGATCTGTAACATACTTCCTGAGCATCGAAACGTGAAACACATTATGAACTCTGTCAAGATCTGGAGGTAGGGCTAATCTGTAGGCTCGATCGCCAACTCTGTCCAATATCTCGAATGGACCAATAAATCTAGGACTCAACTTGCCCTTCTTACCAAATCTCATCACACCCTTGAGAGGTGCTATCTTCAGAAACACGTGGTCGCCAATCTCGAACTGCAAAGGTCTGCGACGAACATCTGCATAGCTCTTCTGTCTGGACTGGGCAGTCTTCATCCTTTCTCTGATAACAGCAACAACATCAGCAGTCTGCTGGACCAACTCTGGTCCCAACATCTTCCTCTCACCAACCTCGTCCCAATACAAGGGAGACCTGCACTTCCTGCCATAAAGTGCCTCATACGGTGCCATGCCAATCGTCGCCTGGTAGCTATTATTATAAGTGAACTCAGCCAAAGGCAACAAAGAATCCCAGCTACCTGAAAGTCTATAGTACACGCTCTGAGCATATCCTCAAGAATCTGAATGACTCTCTCTGACTGACCATCACTCTGAGGATGATAGGCTGTACTGAATGCTAATCGCGAACCCATAGCTCTGTGCAAACTCTTCCAAAACTCTGAAGTAAATCTGGGGTCACGATCAGACACGATCGACACAGGAACACCATGAAGTCTGACAATCTCTGCTATGTAGTCCTCGGCATACTGGTTCATCGAATACGTCGTCTTGACTGGAAGAAAGTGCGCTGACTTAGTCAATCTATCAACGATAACCCAAATAGAATTGAAACCTCTCCGCACTCTGGGAAGACCAGTCACGAAATCCATCATAATATGCTCCCACTTCCACTGAGGAATCGGCAACGACAACAATGTCCCAGCAGGTCTCTGGTGCTCAATCTTCACCTGCTGACAAGTAAGGCACTGAGAAATGAACACGGCAACATCCTTCTTCATACCTGGCCACCAGTAGAGTCGACGAAGATCCTGATACATCTTCGTACTGCCTGGATGAATCGAATACGGCGCGGTATGAGCCTCTGTCAGAATATCTCTACGAATATCATCGCCAACAGGAACACAAATACGACCTCTGAAAGTCACCAAACCATCACCATTCAAGGCAAACTCTGAATTACCTCTAATCTCTGCTCTATCTCTCAACTCTGTCAACTGAACATCAGTCGACTGCTCTCTACGAATCCTGTCCGTCAATGAAGATCGAATAACTAACGCTGAAAGACGAGCAATGGTGCCTGGAATCACCAGATCAATATCCTCTCTCTGCAAATCCATCAGTAACGGTCTCTGAATCAAAGAACTCAATGAAACACTCGACTTGCGGCTTAAAGCATCAGCCACAACATTCGCCTTCCCTGGGTGATAACTGATAGTTACATCGTAATCCTTGACAAGCTCTAACCACCTCCTCTGCCGCATATTGAGCTCTTTCTGCGAGAACAGATACTTCAAACTCTTGTGGTCTGTGAAGATCTCACACTTTTCGCCATACAGATAATGTCTCCAAATCTTAAGGGCGAAAACCACAGCTGCTAGCTCCAAATCGTGCGTCGGATAATTCTTCTCATAATCCTTCAACTGGCGAGACGCATAGGCAATGACCTTATCTCGCTGCATCAACACTGCACCAAGGCCTCTCTTCGACGCATCGGTATAGACCACAAAATCCTCTGAACCACTGGGCAAAGAAAGAACAGGAGCTGTCGTCAATCTGTCCTTCAACTCCTAAATGCACTCTGGCAATCGATAGACCACTCGAACTTCACAGTCTTCCTCGTCAGATTGGACAATGGCAGGGCAATCTTGGAAAAATCCGAAATGAAACGACGATAATAACCCGCCAAACCAAGGAAACTGCGTACCTCTGAAACAGTCGTAGGAATAGGCCACTTCTGAATCGCCTCTATCTTCATCGGATCAACAGCAATGCCATCCCTCGAAACGACATGGCCTAGAAAAGAAATCTGATCCAGCCAAAACTCACACTTCTTCAACTTAGCAAACAACCTCCGCTCTCTCAGCAACTGGAGAACAACTCTGAGATGCTCTGAATGAAGCTCTCTGGTCTTGGAATAGATCAATATATCGTCGATAAAGACAATGACGAAGCTATCCAAATACGGCTTGAACACACGGTTCATCAGGTCCATGAAAACAGAAGGGGCATTGGTCAAACCAAAAGACATCACGAGAAACTCATAGTGACCATACCTGGTCCTGAAAGCCGTCTTAGGGATATCAGACTCCCTAACCTTCAACTGATAGTAGCCAGACCGAAGATCAATCTTCGAGAAAACAGTGGCACCCTGGAGTTGGTCAAATAGATCGTCAATCCGTGGCAACGGATACTTGTTCTTGATCGTCACTTTGTTGAGCTCTCTGTAATCGATACACAGACGCAAAGACCCGTCCTTCTTCTTAACAAATAGAACCGGAGCTCCCCAAGGCGAAGAACTCGGACGAATGAAACCCTTATCTAGAAGATCCTGCAACTGCGTCTTCAACTCTTTCATCTCGGTAGGAGCCATCCTATACGGAGCCTTAGAAATAGGAACCGTACCTGGAGCAAGATCAATAACAAACTCTACATCTCTATCCGGCGGCAAACCCGGAACATCATCCTCAAACACATCCGCAAACTCCCTCACCACATCAATATCATCAATATTCAACTTAATCAGTCTATCCATATCCACAACAGATGCTAGAAAAACATCACAACCTCTACACAATAGCCTCTCAGCATCAAGACACGAAATAAAAGGAAGGACCAGCGAAGTACCTGAGCTGGCGAGAACTCCTCCCTGGCCATCATCTGCAAAAGTCACTGTCTTAGCAACACAATCAATAACAGCACGATAGGTCGACAGCCAATCCATGCCAAGAATAACATCAAAGGCAACCATCGGGATCACAATCAAATCAGCAAAGACCTCTCGATCAACAAAACGAACGGGGCACGCATACACTATGGAAGTCGGGCACAAAACATCTCCCGAAGGCAAAACAACACTAAGCTGAAGGGGAATAACAGAAGGAACTATACCCAAAGATCTCAAAAACAATTCAGACATAAAAGAATGAGTAGCACCAGTATCAATCAAAGTAGTAGCTACTCTGCCTGAAATTAAAATGGAACTAGAGATTACAGAAGAATTACGATTAATACCTTCCTTAGTCATCGAAAAGATACGACCCTGCACCTTCTCCTGGCTAGCTCCCCTAGGACAATCTCTGGAAATATGGCCTGGCATGCCACAACGATAACAAGAACGAGTGCCAAATCTACACTCTCCACGATGAGGTCTGCCACACTTGGGACACAAAGATCTCTCAGAATCAGACGGAGCAACTGGCACTGACGGTGGCCTAGGACTCTGATCCACCTTGCCCTTCCCCTTGAATCGATCTCTGCCACGCTGACCTGAACTCTGGCCTCTTTGAACATTAGCCTGGTGCCTCGCCTGTCTCTCCCTGGCGATATCCTTCTCGTCCTGCTCTGCTAGCAACGCCTTGGACACAATCTCCTTGAAAGTCACAGCCTTGGACATATTGATATCACGCCTGATCTCCGCTCTAAGGCCTCGAATGAAGTGAGCACCTTTATCTTTATCACTGGTAGCAATGTACGGAGCAAAAAGGCAACCCTCCTCGAACCTGAGAATATACTCGTCCACATTCTAGCTCCCCTGACGAAGCTCCAAGAACTCTGTGACCTTCCTCGCTCGCAGTGCATCAGGAAAGTACTTGTCGTAGAAAAGCTCAGTAAACTCAGACCACTTCAACGTAGAAACATCAATGCCAACCTTGGTCGCATTCCACCACAAACGTGCAGCCTTAACCAACATGAACACTGCACAGCTAATCCTGTCTTTGTCCTCATACTGGAGATGATCGAAGATAGCTTCAAGCGCCTTGACCCACTCGACAGCAACTAGAGGATCGGTGCTACCTGCGAATTCCGGTGGATCCATTCTCTTAAACGCAGAAAAGATAGCATCAGAACCAACTGCTACTGGAGCAACCTGCCCCCTACCTTGGCCTCTGCCCTGGCCTGCTCCTTGCAGTCTAAGCAACTGCTGGATCTGCTCACTGTGAACCTTAGCCTGCTCCTTCAGTAACTTGCCGAACTCGTCGACAACTCTCGAGGACGAACTATCCTCCCCCTCTGACGCCTTACGCTTAGGAGGCATTCTCTACTCTACAATGCTCACAAGACACCAATCAATACATAACAATAGATAGATGCAAAGAAAACATACCCGGACAGTTGAAAGTAGACGAAGTCATATGCATTGGTCCTAAGAACACCGCTCTGATACCACTAAATGTGACACCCCGATCCTCTTTTAAAAAAAATACGCAGCGGAAATAAAAATTTTCTCTTTAAAATATACGGAAGGAGTTTCAAAATACATTTCATCAAATATCTTTACAAAATAAATACATGATCATTTAAATGACATAACAAAAACAAAACATCATTCCTATGATCATGCCAAAATCCTCCTTCCAACGGTGTATGCATATGACCCCCAATCCACAGTCAACGTCCCGGGTCACAACTCTGATCTGCATCACATGAAAATAACTGGAATGAGAATAAATCTCAGCAAGTGGAACTCTTATATAACAATGAACAATAACTCTGTAAAACATCTCTTTGAAATCATAAATACCATCAACTCTGAACTGTAAACTCTGAATATCAATAACATAGTAATAGCATAAAAATATGATGGTATTTCTCTTTTGCTCTGGGGATTGATATCAATAGTATCTCTGCTCTGGGGTGCTCGTATCCCAAATCGATATAAATACCGATAACTCTGAGGGATATAAGCCTATAGGCGATGATCATCTAATATTGCATGCAATCTCTGACTATGTATTTATCAATCCGAAAACATTTAAACTCTTCTCTGGTTTTAACAATCACTTTGAACTCCATATATCTCTTTGTATTCCCTTTAATCAATAATGAGACATACAATGCCTCCAATACATATAACAATACATACTATGGATCAAATGAAAGGGAATAACACAATAAACTCTTTGAAACACATACATATAAAATCATGTGAGCAAAAGGAATGAATTTCCACTTACAAACCACAACAAACACCTCAACTTAGCTCTTGATCACCACCTACAACAAATAATCCACAAATAACACCAATATCAACTAAATATCCAAGATTACAAGCTAAATAATCCATAAATCCACATAAACAACCCACCTAAACAACTCTTAATTTACAACCTTAACAGAATCGCACCAAAAGCTTACCCAAGCTTCCTAGCACCAAGGAGAACGTCGAACTCAAGTCGAAATTCCAAACAAACGCCTGAATCGAAGATAGGAAAGGAAAGAAATGGCTGAAAACCCTTGAAATGGAGAGAATTTCGAAATGAAAAGAGGAAAGAATGAAGTCAAATCCATCAAAAAGGTACTATAAATCTCGACCATACCTCTACTGTTCATCACCGCGGGTGCGCCAACACAAAAGCCGCGGGTGCGCTGAGCTTTCGGCAGTCCACAAAAATCCTGAACCACAGACACCGCGGGTGCGGTACTGCAAGCACCGCGGGTGCGCTACACACCGCGGGTGCGGTCACTGCATCACCGCGGGTGCGGTGATGCTACGGCCCTCCAACACAAAAACTGGAACAGTCGACCGCGGGTGCACTCCTTGCACTACCGCGGGTGCACTAAGGTCACGGCCAAGATCACCTCCAATGCAACTAAAATCGATCCGAAACTCTGAAGCGAACAACCAACATCAACTAACACCTCAAGACAATAAAACTAACAATACTATAGCCCAAAAATACAACTCTGAACATCTAATCAAATATCCCAAATAACAAACGAAACTTAAATCGTACCGTACACCGGGCTCGGCTATTACAAGATTTTGGCATGATCATAGGAATGATGTTTTGTATTTTGTTATGTCATTCAAATGATCATGTATTGTTATTTTGTAAAGATGTTTGAAGAAATGTATTTTGAAACTCCTTCCGTATTTTAAAGAAAATTTTAATTTCCGCTGTGTATTTTATTTAAAGAGGTCAGAGGTGTCACAACGTTCGCCTTCCCTGGGTGGTAACTGATAGTCACATCATAATCTTTGACAAGTTTTAACCACCTCCTCTGCCGCATGTTGAGCTCTCTCTGAGAAAACAGATACTTCAAACTCTTGTGGTACGTGAAGATCTCACATTTTTCGCCATACAAATAATGTCTCCAGATTTTCATGGCGAAAACCACAGCTGCCAGCTCTAAATCATGCGTCGGATAATTCCTCTCGTAATCCTTCAACTGGCGTGAAGCATAAGCAATGACCTTACCTCGCTGCATCAGCACTGCACCAAGGCCTTTCTTCGACGCATCGGTATAGACAACAAAATCCTTAGAACCACTGCGCAATGAAAGAACAGGAGCTGTCGTCAATCTATCCTTCAACTCCTGAAATCCACTCTGGCAATCAATGGACCACTCGAACTTCACAGTCTTCCTCGTCAATTTGGACAATGGCAGGGCAATCTTGGAAAAATCTGAAATGAAACGACGATAATAACCCGCCAAACCAAGGAAACTGCGTACCTCTGAGACAGTGGTAGAAATAGGCCACTTCTGAATTGCCTCAATCTTCACTAGATCAACGGCAATGCCATCTTTCGAAACAACATGGCCTAAGAAAGAAATCTGATCCAGCCAAAACTCACACTTCTTCAACTTGGCAAACAACCTCTTCTCCCTCAACAAACGGAGAACAACTCTGAGATGCTCTGCATGAAGCTCTCTGGTCTTGGAATAGATCAAGATGTCGTCGATGAAAACAATGACGAAGCTATCCAAGAACGGCTTGAACACACGGTTCATCAGGTCCATGAAAATTGAAGGGGCATTGGTCAGACCAAAAGACATCACAAGAAACTCATAGTGACCATACCTGGTCCTGAATGCCGTCTTAGGGATATCGTACCCCCTAACCTTCAACTGATAGTAGCCAGACCGAAGATCAATCTTCGAAAAGACAATAGCACCATGCAATTGGTCAAACAAATCATCAATCCGTGGCAACGGATACTTATTCTTGACAGTCACTTTGTTAAGCTCTCGGTAGTCGATACACAGCCGCAACGACCCATCTTTCTTCTTGACAAATAGAACCGGAGCTCCCCAAGACGAAGAACTCGGATGAATAAAACCTTTATCCAAAAGATCCTGCAACTGCGTCTTCAACTCCTTCATCTCGGTAGGGGCCATTTGGTACGGAGCCTTAGAAATAGGAACCGTACCAGGAGCTAGATCAATCACAAAGTCAACGTCTCTGTCCGGCGGCAAACCCGGCACATCATCCTCAAACACATCAGCAAATTCCCTCACCACATCGATATCATCAATATTCAACTTCACAATATCATCCACATCCACAATAGAAGCAAGAAACCCATCGCAACCTCTACACAGCAATCTCTCAGCCTCAAAACATGAAATAAAAGGAAGGACCAGCGAAGTACCTGCACTGGCGAGCGAACCTCCCTTATTGCTATCATCTACAAAAGTCACCGTCTTAGCAACGCAATCGATCACTGCACGATAAGTCGATAGCCAATCCATGCCAAGAATAACATCAAAAGCAACCATCGGGATCACAATCAAATCAGCAAAGACCTCTCTATCATCAATACGAACAGGGCATGCATACACAATAGACGTCGGGCAGAACACGTCCCCCGAAGGCAATAAGACATTCAACTGGAGGCGAAGAATAGAAGGAACTATACCCAAAGATCTCAAAAACAATTCAGACATAAAAGAATGAGTAGCACCAGTATCAATCAAAGTCGTAGCTACTCTGCCTGAAATTAAAATAGTTCTAGAGATCACAGAAAAATCATGATTAATACCTTCCTTGGTCATCGCAAAGATGCGACCCTGAACCTTCTCTTGGCTAGCTCCTCTTGGACAATCTCGGGCAATGTGGCCTGCCGTGCCACAACGATAGCAAGAATGAGTGCCAAATCTGCACTCTCCCCTATGATGTCTCCCACACTTGGGACATAAAGGCTTCTCGGGATCAGATGGAGCAACCAGGAACTGTCGGTGGTCTAGGATTCGAGTCCATCTTACCTTTCCCCTTGAATCGATCTCTGCCACGCTGACTCGAACTCTGTCCCCTCTGAGCAATGGCCTGATGCCTCGCCTGCCTCTCCCTAGCAATGTCCTTCTCGTCCTGCTCGGCCAACAAAGCCTTGGACACGATCTCCTTGAAAGTCACAGCCCTCTCGACGAATCTCAGCTCTAAGGCCTCGAATGAAATGAGCACCTTTGTCTTTGTCGTTGGAAGCAATGTACGGAGCAAATAAGCAACCCTCTTCAAACTTCAGAATATACTCATCCACATTCAAGCTCCCCTATCGAAGCTCCAAGAACTCTGAAACCTTCCTCGCTCGAAGTGCATCAGGGAAATACTTGTCATAGAACAACTCTGTAAACTCTGACCACTTCAATGTCGAGACATCAACTCCAACCTTGGTCGCATTCCACCATATGCGAGCAGCTTTAACCAACATGAATACAGCACAGCTGGTACGGTCTCTGTCCTCGTAGTGGAGATGATCGAAGATCGCCTCTAAAGCCTTGACCCACTCGACTGCAACTAAAGGATCGGTGTTCCCTGAAAATTCCGGCGGATCCATCCTCTTAAAAGCAGAAAATATGGCATCAGTGCCAACAGCCTGAGCAACTTGCCCTCTTGCTTGACCTCTGCCCTAACCTGCTCCTTGCAATCGGAGAAACTGCTGGATCTGCTCACTATGGACCTTGGCCTGCTCTTTCAATAACTTGCCGAACTCATCGACAACTCTCGAGGAAGAACTATCCTCACCCTCTACTGCTTTCCTCTTAGGTGGCATCCTCTACTCTACAATGGGCTCACAAAAGACATATCAATATATAACAATGGATAGATGCAAGAAAACATACCCGGACAGTTGAAAGTAGACGAAGTCATATGCATTGGTCCGAAGAACACCGCTCTGGTACCACTAAATGTGACACCTCTGACCTCTTTAAATAAAATACACAGCGGAAATTAAAATTTTCTTTAAAATACGGAAGGAGTTTCAAAATACATTTCTTCAAACATCTTTACAAAATAACAATACATGATCATTTGAATGACATAACAAAATACAAAACATCATTCCTATGATCATGCAAAAATCTTCCTTCCAACGGTGTATGCATATGACCCCCTGTCCATAGTCAACGTCCCGGGCCGCCACTCTGATCTGCATCACATGAAATAACTGAAATGAGAATAAATCTCAGCAAGTTGAACTCTTACATAACAATGAACATATCATACTCTGTAAAACATAGCTTTGAAATCATAAATACCATCAACTCTGAATCATAAACTCTTAACATGAATATCATAACAATAGCATGAAATGAGATGGTATTTCTCTTTACTCTGGTTGGATTGATATCAATAGTATCTCTGCTCTGGGGTGCTCGTATCCCAAATCGATATAAACCGATAACTCTGAGGGATATAAGCCTATGGTCGTTGATCAACTAATTGCATGCAGTCTCTGACTATGTATCTATCAATCCAAAAAAACGTTTAAACTCTTTCTCTTTGGCATTTAAACAACACTTTAGAAACTATACTCTTTGTATTCCCTTTGAACAATTGAGACACCAAATGCCTTCAATATATATAAAAATTGAATCAATACATACTATGGATCAAATGGAAGGGAATATCACAATAAAACCTTTGAAACACAATACATATATATACATGTGAGCACAAGGGATGAAATTCCACTTACAAACCAATAGAACACCTCAATCAAAGCTCTTGAACACCACCTACAACAATAATCCATAAATAACACCAACATCAACTCTATATCCAAGGATCCAAGCTAAATAATCCATAAATCCACAAGAACAACAAACCCAAGTCAACTCTTAACTCAAAACCTTAAAAGAATCGCACCAAAAGCTTACCTTAGCTTCCTAGCACCAAGGAGAACCACGATCTCAAGTCGAAACGCAAACTAAACGCTTGAATCGAAGATAGGAAGGGAAAGAAATGGATGAAAACCCTTGCTAGAAGAGAGAAAATCGGAAATGAGAAGAAAGGAAAAGGGAAAGTATGGCCAACCACTCCCAAAAAGTAAATTAAAATCTCGCCCATACCTAGACCGCGGGTGCGCTGCCACAAGCACCGCGTGTGCGCCTAGCTCACAGCACAACACAAAATTCTGGAACACTCGGACTGCGGGTGCGGCGCTACAGACACCGCGGGTGCGGTCCTTGCACTACCGCAGGTGCGGTCCTGCCACGGCTTCCCAACTCCAAAATCATGAATAGTACACCGCGGGGGCACTCCTCTAAGAGCGCGGGTGCACTCTGGTCACGGCCAAGATCAAAACTCAACCAACTAAAATCGATCCGAAACTCTGAAGCGAACAACCAACAACAACTAATACCTCAAGACAATAATAACAAATAATACTATGGCCCAAAACACAACTCTAAACATCTAATCACATAACCCAAATAACAAGCAAAGCTTAAACCGTACCGTACACCGGGCTCGGCTATTACACTATGTGCTAGCATTTCACTTTGACTTGTTTACCGACTCTTATGGGGTCATCAGGTGGCAAGGTTGGGTGTCATGTCGAAACATATAGGAGTCGATGCATTGTAGTCGGGGATTTACCGCTTACCTTCGGGTATGGATATCCTATGTGTTATCATGTGTATGTAGGTTGAAATATCTGGACAGAGTATGGTTGTAATGATGAAAGGGGTTTCATAGATTACACCATCGATGCAACTACGACATGACACATAGTATCGATTCATTGACAACTCTCGATAAACCAATGGTTGTCGAATCGGTCGGGATATATGAGTTGAAGGGACCGTACTGTACGCTAACCATAATTGAATGGTTCTTGCAGGCACTATCATTTGATACCTAGGGAATCTTGTAAGCGATGCTGCTAGGCGTTTAACATGATTGGTTGGGTACTATCAGACTTGAGTTCTGACGTTCTTATTATCAAGGAGTTGATAAGTAAGAATGGAGCAATTGGGGTATGCTCATACAAGGACATGTTTAGTCCGAATCACATGGAGATGTGGACCCACGGTTAGTTGTATCAATGAACCATTGAGGGCCACACAAGTACTAGCTTTCTAGATCCCGTTGAGAAGTAAAAATAGTTCAATGTGTTGAACGGCTTATAAAGGAGTTTATAAGCGTAAGGAAAATTAGAAGTATGACTTCTATAAAGAGAAAATTAGTTCAATGTGTTGAACGGCTTATAAATGAGTTTATAAGCGTAAAGGAAAAATACAAGTATGAATTCTATGAGAAAAATGTAAATTTTGATTTATGGAAGTGTTCCTAAATTAAAAGTTGGTCAAGTGAATAATGTATTTGAAAATTGTGATTTTCATAAACATTATTATGGACTAAATTAAATTAATTCAAGTGTTGAATTAAATAAACACTAGTGGACCTAGTAGAGTCCAAATAATTAAATTAATTCAAGTGTTGAATTAATTAAATTATATTGAGTCTTGTAGAGCTCAATTTAAATTAATTATTTAACTAGTGGGACTTGGGTAAATTCAAGTAATGTTTAATTAGTCTCAAATATGTTTGAGATAATTAAATTTAGTCCATGATTTTTATTTTGATAAAAACCATATAATATGTATGCATGGAGGTGAAAAGGTTGGGAGACTACTTTTTGAGTTTTCAAGGCATGGCATGCAAAAAGTGATTTCAACTTTTTACACTACCAAGACTAGTCTCCCTTTCCCCCATTGTACACTCACATGGCCGAAATTTCGCAAGGAATTCTCCAAGTTTTTCTCTCATTTTCTTCTTCAAGAGTTGAGGAATGAAAAATACTTCTCTTTGAAAAATCCTCATATTTTTCTAGTGCAAAATATGAGGGGATCTACCTAGTTGGTGGTGGGCTTAATAGTTGAGCAAGGAGTGCTCAAAGGAAGCTTGTAGAAGTTCTTTCCATACAAGAGCTAAGGTGTTTACACCTTAGTTGGAGCCATAATCAATCTTTGAGATTGATAGGTACATTTCTTAACACACTATGAATGTCATTTTTCTGTTTTATTGTATTTGCTGCACATTTCATGAGGTGGCCGAAATTTTATACAAGAAAATAAAATTTTTGAACTTCCGTTGCGCTTCCAATCACCGTAACCGATCCCCTTTCACCATGCAACCTAACAACTTCTCTAAAGAACAAATCCGCAATGTTTGAAGCATCATCGGTTTTATGACAAGCTATAAAATGTGCCATCTTAGAGAATATATCCACAACAACAAAAATAGAATCCCTCCCCTTCTTAGTCCTAGGCAACCCCAAAATAAAGTCCATAAAAATGTCAATCCAAGTTCTTTTTAAGAATAGCACGCAAAAGTGTTCCTAAAATTCTACTGACAACTTCAGTTTGTCCATACGTTTGAGGATGACAAGTAGTAGAAAACAACAATTTTGTGCCAAGTTTAACCCATAGAGTCATGCAAAAGTAACTCAAGAATTTAACATCGCGACCAAAAACAATAAACCTAGGCATGCCATGCAACCAAACAACGTCTCTAAAGAATAAATCCGCAATGTTTGAAGCATCATCGGTTTTATGACAAGCTATAAAATGTGCCATCTTAGAGAATCTATCCACAACAACAAAAATAGAATTCCTCCCCTTCTTAGTCCTAGGCAACCCCAAAATAAAGTCCATAGAAATGTCAATCCAAGTTCTTTTTAAGAATAGCACGCAAAAGTGCTCCCAAAGTTCTATTGACAACTTCAGTTTGTGCATCCGTTTGAGGATGACAAGTAGTAGAAAACAACAATTTTGTGTCAAGTTTAGCCCATAAAGTCTTCCAAAAGTAACTCAAGAATTTAACATCGCGACCAGACACAATAGTCCTAGGCATGCCATGCAACCTAACGACTTCTCTAAAGAACAAATCCGCAATGTTTGAAGCATCATCGGTTTTATGACAAGCTATAAAATGTGCCATTTTAGAGAATCTATCCACAACAACAAAAATAGAATCCCTCCCCTTCTTAGTCCTAGGCAACCCCAAAATAAAGTCCATAGAAATGTCAATCAGAGTTCTTTTTAAGAATAGCACGCAAAAGTGTTCCCAAAGTTGTAATAGCCAAGCCTGGTGTACGGTACGGTTTAAGTTTTCATAAGTTTATTGACTGCTTGGTAAAGTTTAAGTATAGTTTGGATGTTAAGAGTTTCGATTTAGGATTTATAGTATGGTTGATTATAGATGATGTGTAGTGCTTTTGTAGCGGCGTTACGATTAAATTCATGATAATTCGTATGTTGAGCCAATTGGTATGAGGCCAATTGGAATGATTAGATAAGACATAGAGGTGTAACTTTCTTATTTTGAGTTTGGTTCAAATCATTGTGGAAGATAAGCCAAAAGAGCCCCGAAGTGTGTCGTGCGTTTCGTCGTTCCTCCAGTGACACATGTTGGGAGAATGGGCATAACATTTTACTCATACCTCCAAATGATCTGAAATTTTGAGGGATTCAAGATAAGACATAGGGCTACAACTTTGTAGTTTACAACTATTTCTAATTCGGAAAGGAAGAGGCGTTTCTGAAGCGATCTTTAACGTGGCAGTGCGCAGAGTGGCGCCCGAGCGGTAATATATGGCCGCCCGAGCGCCACTGCTTCTGGAAATTTGGGTTTTGGGCAGAATCATTGGCGCCTGAGCGGTAATTTTCGACCGCCCGAGCGCCGGGCACAGTATAAGCGTGTTTTGGCGATTTTTAGTGCTTAAATAGAAGAATTGGTCTTATTTCTCTCATTTCTTTCTCCCCATTTTCGAAATTCTCTCCTTGGAGCTAGGTTTTCCTCATTTCCTTTCAATTTCTTTCTTTGATTCAAGCCTTTTAGTGGATTATTGTTGAGGGAACTAAGTTATTTTGGGATCAAGGAAGCTAAGGTAAGCTTTTGGTTTGGTTATTTCTTGGTTTGGTGTAGGGAGAGTTCTTGGGTTTGTGGATTGTGTTTGTGTATTGGATTTATTGATATTATTGTTAGATTATTGGGTTATTGATGGTGTTATTTATGGATTATTGTTGTAGGATTGCTACCAAAGAGATTAGAATCAAGAGGTTGCAAGTGTAGTAAGTGTAATCTCATTCTTGTGCTCACATGATAGTATATGTATTTTGTTTCAATGGTTTTAACATGTTATTCCCTTCCATTTGATTCATATTATGTATTGATATACTTGTTGGTATATTAGAGGCAATTGAATGTCTCAATTGTGTAAAAAGGGAATACAAGAGAATAAAGTCTTCAAAGTGTTTGATGAAATGCCAAAGAGAAAGTTTAAAAATGATTTATGGATTGATAGATACATAGTCAGAGATTGCATGCAATTAGTTGATCAACGACCATAGGTTTATATCCCTCAGAGTTATCGATTTATATCGATGGGATATAGGTAAAGAGACAGAGATACTATATAGATATCAATCCAACAGAGAAAAGAGAAATACCATCTTATTGTTATATTATTGCTATGTTATTCATGATTCAGAGTTGATGGTATTTAATGTTTTTAAAGCCATGTTTTACAAAGTATGCTATGTACATTGCTATGTAAGAGTTCCACTTGCTGAGTTTTATACTCATTTCAGTTATTTCATGTGATGCAGATAAGAGTGACGGGCCGGGACGTTGATTGTGGGCCGGAGTCAGATGCATACCAAAGATGGAAGGAAGAAGTTATTTTGCTAGCATTTTGACATGATCACAAGAATGATATTTTGCTTTTTGTTGTATCATTTTATTGATCATTTGTAGACTTTTGAATATATATGAAATGTATTTTGAATCCTCCTCCATTTTAAAGAAAAATTTTAAATTCCGCTGTTATTTTATAAAATGGGTCAGAGGTGTCACAAAAGTTCTATTGACAACTTCAGTTTGTCCATCCGTTTGAGGATGACAAGTAGTAGAAAACAACAATTTTGTGCCAAGTTTAGCCCATAAAGTCTTCCAAAAGTAACTCAAGAATTTAACATCGCGACCAGAAACAATAGTCCTAGGCATGCCATGCAACCTAACGACTTCTCTAGAGAACGAATCCGCAATTTTTGAAGCATCATCGGTTTTATGACAAGCTATAAAATGTGCCATCTTAGAGAATCTATCCACATTAACAAAAATAGAATCCCTCCTCTTCTTAGTCCTAGGCAACCCCAAAATAAAGTACATAGAAATGTCAATCCAAGTTCTTTTTAAGAATAGCACGCAAAATTGTTCCCAAAGTTCTCTTGACAACTTCAGTTTGTCCATCCGTTTGAGGATGACAAGTAGTAGAAAACAACAATTTTGTGCCAAGTTTCGCCCATAAAGTCTTCCAAAAGTAACTCAAGAATTTAACATCGCGACCAGAAACAATAGTCCTAGGCATGCCATGCAACCTAACGACTTCTTTAAAAAACAAATCCGCAATGTTTGAAGCATCATCGGTTTTATGACAAGCTATAAAATGTGCCATCTTAGAGAATCTATCCACAACAACAAAAATAGAATCCCTCCCCTTCTTAGTCCTAGGCAACCCCAAAATAAAGTCCGTAAAAATGTCAATCCAAGTTCTTTTTAAGAATAGCACGCAAAAGTGTTCCCAAAGTTCTGTTGAGAACTTCAGTTTGTCCATCCGTTTGAGGATGACAAGTAGTAGAAAACAACAATTTTGTGCCAAGTTTAGCCCATAAAGTCTTCCAAAAGTAACTCAAGAATTAAACATCGCGACCAGAAACAATAGTCCTAGGCATGCCATGCAACCTAACGAATTCTCTAAAGAACAAATCCGCAATGTTTGAAGCATCATCGGTTTTATGACAAGCTATATAAAATGTGCCATCTTAGAGAATCTATCCACAACAACAAAAATAGAATCCCTCCCCTTCTTAGTCCTAGGCAACCACAAAATAAAGTCCATATAAATGTCAATCAGAGTTCTTTTTAAGAATAGCACCCAAAAGTCTTCCTAAAATTCTATTGACAACTTCAGTTTGTCCATCCGTTTGAGGATGAAAAGTAGTAGAAAACAACAATTTTGTGCCAAGTTTAGCCCATAGAGTCTTCCAAAAATAACTCAAGAATTTAACATCGCGACCAAAAACAATAGTCCTAGGCATGCCATGCAACCTAACGACTTCTCTAAATAACAAATCCGCAATGTTTGAAGCATCATCGGTTTTATGACAAGCTACAAAATGTGCCATCTTAGAGAATCTGATATCCACAACAACAAAAATAGAATCCCTCCCCTTCTTAGTCCTAGGCAACCCCAAAATAAAGTCCATAAAAATGTCAATCCAAGTTCTTTTTAAGAATAACACGCCAAAGTGCTCCCAAAGTTTTATTGACAACTTCAGTTTGTCCATCCGTTTGAGGATGACAAGTAGTAGAAAACAACAATTTTGTGTCAAGTTTAGCCCATAAAGTCTTCCAAAAGTAACTCAAGAATTTAACATCGCGACCAGAAACAATAGTCCTAGGCATGCCATGCAACCTAACGACTTCTCTAAAGAACAAATCCGCAATGTTTGAAGCATCATCGGTTTTATGACAAGCTCTAAAATGTGCCATTTTAGAGAATCTATCCACAACAACAAAAATAGAAACTCTCCTCTTCTTAGACCTAGGCAACCCCAAAATAAAGTCCATAGAAATGTCAATCAGAGTTCTTTTCAAGAAAAGCACGCAAAAGTGTTCCCAAAGTTCTATTGACAACTTCAGTTTGTCCATCCGTTTGAGGATGACAAGTAGTAGAAAACAACAATTTTGTGACAAGTTTCACCCATAAAGTCTTCCAAAAGTAACTCAAGAATTTAACATCGCGACCAGAAACAATAGTCCTAGGCATGCCATGCAACCTAACGACTTATTTAAAAAACAAATCCGCAATGTTTGAAGCATCATCGGTTTTATGACAAGCTATAAAATGTGCCATGTGACACCCTGACCCGTAACAATAAAAAAAATACGATACAGCGGAAATAAAGTTTTCTTTTAAAATATGGAAGGAGTTTCAAAAATACATTTCATAATAATGTTTACAAAATAGCAATACATGATCATTTAAATGACATAACAAAATACAAAATAACATTCTTATGATCATGTCAAAATCTTCCTTCCAACGGTGCTTGCATATGACCCCTATCCACAGTCAACGTCCAGGGCCTCCACTCTGATCTGCATCACATGAATAAACTGAAATGAGAATAAATCTCAGCAAGTGGAACTCTACATAGCAATGATAAATAGTATACTCTGTAAAACATGACTTTGAAATCATAAATACCATCAACTCTGAAACATGAATACTGTAGCAATAACTGTAGCAATAACATAGCAATAGATAGCAATACGATGGTATTTCACTTTTCTATGGTTGGATTGATATCAATAGTATCTCTGTCTGTGGTTGCAAATATCCCATCGATATAAATCGATAACTATGAGGGGATAAAAGCCTATGGTCGATGATCATCTAATTGCATGCAATGCTCTGACTATGATTCAATCAATCCAATAAAAACATTTGAATTCTCAATAACATTTAAAGCCGTCGTTTCGCAATCTCTATCTTTTGTATTCCCTTTTTAACAATAGTGAGACATACAATGCCTCCAATAGATAATCAATGAAATCAATACGTAACAATGAATCAATTGAAGGGAATTTCACTTTAAAATCTTTAAAACACAATACATATAATATCATGTGAGCAAAGGATGAAATTCCACTTACAAACCAATAGAACACCTCAAACTTAGCTCTTGGTACACCACCTACAACAATAATCCATAAACAACACCAAAATCAACTCTATAACCACAAATACAAGTCAAATAATCCATTAACCAACTCAAACATCAAGCCCAAGTCAACCCTTAACTCAAAACCTTAATAGAATCGCACCAAAAACTTACCTAAGCTTCTTTATACCACGGAGAACGACAATCTCAAGCCGGAATTCCAAATAACTCCAAGAATCAAAGGTAGGAAGCAATTGAAATGGATGAAAACCCTTGGAACTAGAGAGGAAATCTCGAAAAAGAAGATAAGATAAGGTAGAAATGAAGTCAACTCAATCAAAAAGGTACTAAATATCTCGCCCATACTTACACCGCGGGTGCGGTCACACAAGCACCGCGGGTGCGCTAAGCTCACGGCATTCCAACAAAAATCCCATGCACGATCACCGCGGGTGCGGTGCTACAATTACCGCGGGTGCGGTCTCACCGCGGGTGCGGTGCTTACACTGCCGCGGGTGCGGTGATGCCACGGCCTTCCAAATCCAAAAGGATGAATAGTACACCGCGGGGGCACTCCCCTAAGAGCGCGGGTGCACTCAAGCTTTGGCAATGAACAGTACTAAATAACCTAAATTCGATCCTGAAACGCTGAAACGAACAAACAACACCAACTAACACCTCAATAAAATAATAACCAATAATACTATAGCCCAAAACACAACTCTAAACATCTAATCACATAACCCAAATAACAAGTAAAGCTTAAACCGTACCGTACACCGGGCTCGGCTATTACATGCCATCTTAGAGAATCTATCCACAACAACAAAAATAGAATCCCTCCCCTTCTTAGTCCTAGGCAACCCCAAAATAAAGTCCATAGAAATGTCAATCCAAGTTCTTTTTAAGAATAGCACGCGAAAGTGTTCCCAAAGTTCTGTTGAGAACTTCAGTTTGTCCATCCGTTTGAGGATGACAAGTAGTAGAAAACAACAATTTTGTGCCAAGTTTAGCCCATAAAGTCTTCCAAAAGTAACTCAAGAATTAAACATCGCGACCAGAAACAATAGTCCTAGGCATGCCATGCAACCTAACGAATTCTCTAAAGAACAAATCCGCAATGTTTGAAGCATCATCGGTTTTATGACAAGCTATATAAAATGTGCCATCTTAGAGAATCTATCCACAACAACAAAAATAGAATCCCTCCCCTTCTTAGTCCTAGGCAACCCCAAAATAAAGTCCATAGAAATGTCAATCAGAGTTCTTTTTAAGAATAGCACGCAAAAGTCTTCATAAAGTTCTATTGACAACTTTAGTTTGTCCATCCGTTTGAGGATGATAAGTAGTAGAAAACAACAATTTTGTGTCAAGTTTAGCACATAGAGTCTTGCAAAAGTAACTCAAGAATTTAACATCTCGACCAGAAACAATAAACCTAGACATGCCATGCAACCTAACGACGTCTCTAAAGAACAAATCCGCAATGTTTGAAGCATCATCGGTTTTATGACAAGCTATAAAATATGCCATCTTAGAGAATCTATCCACAACTACAAAAATAGAATTCCTCCCTTCTTAGTCCTAGGCAACCCCAAAATAAAGTCCATAGAAATGTCAATCCAAGTTCTTTTTAAGAATAGCACGCAAAAATGCTCCCAAAGTTCTATTGACAACTTCAGTTTGTCCATCCGTTTGAGGATGACAAGTAGTAGAAAACAACAATTTTGTGTCAAGTTTAGCCCATAAAGTCTTCAAAAAGTAACTCAAGAATTTAACATCGCGACCAGAAACAATAGTCCTAGGCATGCCATGCAACCTAACGACTTCTCTAAAGAACAAATCCGCAATGTTTGAAGCATCATCGGTTTTATGACAAGCTCTAAAATGTGCCATTTTAGAGAATCTATCCACAACAACAAAAATAGAATCTCTCCTCTTCTTAGTCCTAGGCAACCCCAAAATAAAGTCCATAGAAATGTCAATCAGAGTTCTTTTCAAGAAAAGCACGCAAAAGTGTTCCCAAAGTTCTATTGACAACTTCAGTTTGTCCATCCGTTTGAGGATGACAAGTAGTAGAAAACAACAATTTTGTGCCAAGTTTAGCCCATAAAGTCTTCCAAAAGTAACTCAAGAATTTAACATCGCGACCAGAAACAATAGTCCTAGGCATGCCATGCAACCTAACGACTTCTCTAAAGAACAAAGCTGCAATGTTTGAAGCATCATCGGTTTTATGACAAGCTATAAAATGTGTCATCTTTGAGAATCTATCCACAACACCAAAAATAGAATCCCGCCCCTTCTTAATCCTAGGCAACCCCAAAATAAAGCCCATAGAAATGTCAATCTAAGTTCTTTTTAAGAATAGCACGCAAAAGTGTTCCCAAAGTTCTCTTGACAACTTCAGTTTGTCCATCCGTTTGAGGATGACTAGTAGAAAACAACAATTTTGTGCCATGTTTAGCCCATAAAGTCTTCCAAAAGTTACTCAAGATTTTAACATCGCGACCAGAAACAATAAACCTAGGTATGCCATGCAACCTAACGACGTCTCTAAAGAACAAATCCGCAATGTTTGAAGCATTATCGGTTTTATGACAAGCTATAAAATGTGCCATCTTAGAGAATCTATCCACAACAACAAAAATAGAATTCCTCCCATTCTTAGTCCTAGGCAACCCCAAAATAAAGTCCATAGAAATGTCAATCCAAGTTCTTTTTAAGAATAGTACGCAAAAGTGTTCCTAAAGTTCTATTGACAACTTCAGTTTGTCCATCCGTTTGAGGATGACAAATAGTAGAAAACATCAATTTTGTGCCAAGTTTAGCCCATAAAGTCTTCCAAAAGTAACTCAAGAATTTAACATCGCGACCAGAAACAATAGTCCTAGGCATGCCATGCAACCTAGCGACTTCTCTAAAGAACAAATCCGCAATGTTTGAAGCATCATCGGTTTTATGACAAGCTATAAAATGTGCCATCTTAGAGAATCTATCCACAAAAACGAAAATAGAATCCCTCCCCTTCTTAGTCCTAGGCAACCGCAAAATAAAGTTCATAGAATGTCAATCCAAGTTTTTTTTAAGAATAGTACGCAAAAGTGCTCCCAAAGTTCTATTGACAACTTCAGTTTGTGCATCCGTTCGAGGATGACAAGTAGTAGAAAACAACAATTTTGTGTCAAGTTTAGCCCATAAAGTCTTCCAAAAGTAACTCAAGAATTTAACATTGCGACCAGAAACAATAGTCCTAGGCATGCCATGCAACCTAACGACTTCTCTAAAGAACAAATCCGCAATGTTTGAAGCATCATCGGTTTTATGACAAGCTCTAAAATGTGCCATTTTAGAACATCTATCCACAACAACAAAAATAGAATCTCTCCTATTCTTAGTCCTAAGCAGTCCCAAAATAAAGTCCATAGAAATGTCAATCAGAGTTCTTTTCAAGAATAGCACGCAAAAGTGTTCCCAAAGTTCTATTGACAACTTCAGTTTTTCCATCCGTTTGAGGATGACAAGTAGTAGAAAACAACAATTTTGTGCCAAGTTTAGCCCATAAAGTCTTCCAAAAGTAACTCAAGAATTTAACATCGCGACCAGAAACAATAGTCCTTGGCGTGCCATGCAACCTAACGACTTCTCTAAAGAACAAATCCGCAATGTTTGAAGCATCATCGGTTTTATGACAAGCTATAAAATGTGCCATCTTTGAGAATATATCCACAACACCAAAAATAGAATCCCGCCCCTTCTTTGTCCTAGGCAACCCCAAAATAAAGTCCATAGAAATGTCAATCCAAGTTCTTTTTAAGAATAACACGCAAAAGTTTTCCCAAAGTTCTCTTGAAAACTTCAGTTTGTCCATCCGTTTGAGGATGTTGTGCCAAGTTTAGCCCATAAAGTCTTCCAAAAGTAACTCAAGAATTTAACATCGCGACCAGAAAAAATAGTCCTAGGCATGCCATGCAACCTAACGACTTCTCTAAAGAACAAATCCGCAATGTTTGAAGCATCATCGGTTTTATGACAAGCTATAAAATGTGCCATCTTAGAGAATCTATCCACAACAACAAAAATAGAATCCCTCCCCTTCTTAGTCCTAGGCAACCCCAAAATAAAGTCTTTAGAAATGTCAATCCAAGTTCTTTTTAAGAATAGCACGCAAAAGTGCTCCCAAAGTTCTATTGACAACTTCAGTTTGTGCATCCGTTTGAGGTTGACAAGTAGTAGAAAACAACAATTTTGTGTCAAGTTTAGCCCATAAAGTCTTCCAAAAGTAACTCAAGAATTTAACATCGCGACCAGAAACAATAGTCTGAGGCATGCCATGCAACCTAACGACTTCTCTAAAGAACAAATCCGCAATGTTTGAAGCATCATCGGTTTTATGACAAGCTATAAAATGTGCCATCTGAGAGAATCTATCCACAACAACAAAAATAGAATCCCTCCCCTTCTTAGTCCTAGGCAACCCCAAAATAAAGTCCATTGAAATGTCAATCAGAGTTATTTTTAAGAATAGCACGCAAAAGTGTTCCTAAAGTTCTATAGACAACTTCAGTTTGTCCATCAGTTTGAGGATGACAAGTAGTAGAAAACAACAATTTTATGCTAAGTTTAGCCCTTAGAGTCTTGCAAAAGTAACTCAAGAATTTAACATCACGACCAGAAACAATAAACCTAGGCATGCCATGCAACCTAACGACGTCTCTAATGAACAAACCCGCAATGTTTGAAGCATCATCGGTTTTATGACAAGCTATAAAATGTGCCATCTCAGAGAATCTATCCACAACAACAAAAATAGAATTCCTCCCATTCTTAGTCCTAGGCAACCCCAAAATAAAGTCCATAGAAATGTCAATCCAGGTTCTTTTTAAGAATAGTACGCAAAAGTGTTCCTAAAGTTCTATTGACAACTTCAGTTTGTCCATCCGTTTGAGGATGACAAATAGTAGAAAACATCAATTTTGTGCCAAGTTTAGCCCATAAAGTCTTCCAACAATAACTCAAGAATTTAACATCGCGACCAGAAATAATAGTCCTAGGCATGCCATGCAACCTAGCGACTTCTCTAAAGAACAAATCCGCAATGTTTGAAGCATCATCGGTTTTATGACAAGCTATAAAATGTGCCATCTTAGAGAATCTATCCACAAAAACAAGAATAGAATCCCGCCCCTTCTTAGTCCTAGGCAACCGCAAAATAAAGGCCATAGAAATGACAATCCAAGTTCTTTTTAAGAATAGCACGCAAAAGTGTTCCCAAAGTTCTATTGACAACTTCAGTTTTTTCATCCGTTTGAGGATGACAAATAATAGAAAACAACAATTTTGTGCCAAGTTTAGCCCATAAAGTCTTCCAAAAGTAACTCAAGAATTTAACATTGCGACCGGAAACAATAGTCCTAGGCATGCCATGCAACCTAACGACTTCTCTAAAGAACAAATCCGCAATGTTTGAAGCATCATCGGTTTTATGACAAGCTATAAAATGTGCCATCTTAGAGAATCTATCCACAACAACAAAAATAGATTCTCTTCTCTTCTTAGTCCTAGGCAACCCCAAAATAAAGTCCATAGAAATGTCAATCCAAGTTCTTTTTAAGAATAGCACGCAAAAGTGCTCCCAAAGTTCTATTGACAACTTCAGTTTGTGCTTCCGTTTGAGGATAACAACTAGTAGAAAACAACAATTTTGTGTCAAGTTTAGTCCATAAAGTCTTCCAAAAGTAACTCAAGAATTTAACATCGCGACCAGAAACAATAGTTCTAGGCATGCCATGCAACCTAATGACTTCTCTAAAGAACAAATCCGCAATGTTTGAAGCAACATCGGTTTTATGACAAGCTATAAAATGTGCCATCTTTGAGAATCTATCCACAACACCAAAAATAGAATCCCGCCCCTTCTTAGTCCTAGGCAACCCCAAAATTAAGTCCATAGAAATGTCAATCCAAGTTCTTTTTAAGAATAGCACGCAAAAGTGTTCCTAAAGTTCTCTTGACAACTTCAGTTTGTCCATCCGTTTGAGGATGACTAGTTAGAAAACAACAATTTTATGCCAAGTTTAGCCCATAAAGTCTTCCAAAAGTAACTCAAGAATTTAACATCGCGACCAGAAACAATAGTCCTTGGCATGCCATGCAACCTAACGACTTCTCTAAAGAACAAATCCGCAATGTTTGAAGCATCATCGGTTTTATGACAAGCTATAAAATGTGCCATCTTAGAGAATCTATCCACAACAACAAAAATAGAATCCCTCCCCTTCTTAGTCCTAGGCAACCCAAAAATAAAGTCCATAGAAATGTCAATCCAAGTTCTTTTTAAGAATAGCACGCAAAAGTGTTCCCAAAGTTCTCTTGACAACTTCAGGTTGTCAATCTGTTTGAGGATGTTGTGCCAAGTTTAGCCCATAAAGTCTTCCAAAAGTAACTCAAGAATTTAACATCGCGACCAGAAACTATAGTCCTAGGCATGCCATGCAACCTAACGACTTCTCTAAAGAACAAATCCGCAATGTTTGAAGCATCATCGGTTTTATGACAAGCTATAAAATGTGCCATCTTAGAGAATCTATCCACAACAACAAAAATAGAATCCCTCCCCTTCTTAGTCCTAGGCAACCCCAAAATAAAGTCCATAGAAATGTCAATCCAAGTTCTTTTTAAGAATAGCACGCAAAATTGCTCCCAAAGTTCTATTGACAACTTCAGTTTGTGCATCCGTTTGAGGATGACAAGTAGTAGAAAACAACAATTTTGTGTCAAGTTTAGCCCATAAAGTCTTCCAAAAGTAACTCAAGAATTTAACATCGCGACCAGAAACAATAGTCCGAGGCATGCCATGCAACCTAACGACTTCTCTAAAGAACAAATCCGCAATGTTTGAAGCATCATCGGTTTTATGACAAGCTATAAAATGTGCCATCTTAGAGAATCTATCCACAACAACAAAAATAGAATCCCTCCCCTTCTTAGTCCTAGGCAACCCCAAAATAAAGTCCATAGAAATGTCAATCAGAGTTCTTTTTAAGAATAGCACGCAAAAGTCTTCCTAAAGTTCTATTGACAACTTCAGTTTGTCCATCCGTTTGAGGATGACAAGTAGTAGAAAACAACAATTTTGTGCCAAGTTTAGCCCATAGAGTCTTGCAAAAGTAACTCAAGAATTTAACATCGCGACCAGAAACAATAAACCTAGGCATGTCATGCAACCAAACGACGTCTCTAAAGAACAAATCCGCAATGTTTGAAGCATCATCGGTTTTATGACAAGCTATAAAATGTGCCATCTTAGAGAATCTATCCACAAAAACAAAAATAGAATCCTGCCCCATCTTAGTCCTAGGCAACCGCAAAATAAAGTCCATAGAAATGTCAATCCAAGTTCTTTTTAAGAATAGCACACAAAAGTGCTCCCAAAGTTCTATTGACAACTTCAGTTTGTCCATCCGTTTGAGGATGACAAGTAGTAGAAAACAACAATTTTGTGTCAAGTTTAGCCCATAAAGTCTTCCAAAAGTAACTCAAGAATTTAACATCGCGACCAGAAACAATAGTCCTAGGCATGCCATGCAACCTAACGACTTCTCTAAAGAACAAATCCGCAATGTTTGAAGCATCATCGGTTTTATGACAAGCTCTAAAATGTGCCATTTTAGAGAATCTATCCACAACAACAAAAATAGATTCTCTTCTCTTCTTAGTCCTAGGCAACCCCAAAATAAAGTCCATAGAAATGTCAATCAGAGTTCTTTTCAAGAATAGCACGCAAAAGTATTCCCAAAGTTCTATTGACAACTTCAGTTTGTCCATCCGTTTGAGGATGACAAGTAGTAGAAAACAACAATTTTGTGCCAAATTTAGCCCATAAAGTCTTCCAAAAGTAACTCAAGAATTTAACATCGCGACCAGAAACAATAGTCCTTGGCATGCCATGCAACCTAACGACTTCTCTAAAGAACAAATCCGCAATGTTTGAAGCATCATCGGTTTTATGACAAGCTATAAAATGTGCCATCTTTGAGAATATATCCACAACACCAAAAATAGAATCCCGCCCCTTCTTAGTCCTAGGCAACCCCAAAATAAAGTCCATAGAAATGTCAATCCAAGTTCTTTTTAAGAATAGCACGCAAAAGAGTTCCCAAAGTTCTCTTGACAACTTCAGGTTGTCAATCTGTTTGAGGATGTTGTGCCAAGTTTAGCCCATAAAGTCTTCCAAAAGTAACTCAAGAATTTAACATCGCGACCAGAAACAATAGTCCTAGGCATGCCATGCAACCTAACGACTTCTCTAAAGAACAAATCCGCAATGTTTGAAGCATCATCGGTTTTATGACAAGCTATAAAATGTGCCATCTTAGAGAATCTATCCACAACAACAAAAATATAATCCCTCCCCTTCTTAGTCCTAGGGCAACCCCAAAATAAAGTCCATAGAAATGTCAATCCAAGTTCTTTTTAAGAACAGCACGCAAAAGTGCTCCCAAAGTTCTATTGACAACTTCAGTTTGTGCATCCGTTTGAGGATGACAAGTAGTAGAAAACAACAATTTTGTGTCAAGTTTAGCCCATAAAGTCTTCCAAAAGTAACTCAAGAATTAAACATCGCGACCAGAAACAATAGTCCTAGGCATGCCATGCAACCTAACGAATTCTCTAAAGAACAAATCCGCAATGTTTGAAGCATCATCGGTTTTATGACAAGCTATATAAAATGTGCCATCTTAGAGAATCTATCCACAACAACAAAAATAGAATCCCTCCCCTTCTTAGTCCTAGGCAACCCAAAATAAAGTCCATAGAAATGTCAATCAGAGTTCTTTTTAAGAATAGCACGCAAAAGTCTTCCTAAAGTTCTATTGACAACTTTAGTTTGTCCATCCGTTTGAGGATGACAAGTAGTAGAAAACAACAATTTTGTGTCAAGTTTAGCACATAGAGTCTTGCAAAAGTAACTCAAGAATTTAACATCTCGACCAGAAACAATAAACCTAGACATGCCATGCAACCTAACGACGTCTCTAAAGAACAAATCCGCAATGTTTGAAGCATCATCGGTTTTATAACAAGCTATAAAATATGCCATCTTAGAGAATCTATCCACAACTACAAAAATAGAATTCCTCCCTTCTTAGTCCTAGGCAACCCCAAAATAAAGTCCATAGAAATGTCAATCCAAGTTCTTTTTAAGAATAGCACGCAAAAATGCTCCCAAAGTTCTATTGACAACTTCAGTTTGTCCATCCGTTTGAGGATGACAAGTAGTAGAAAACAACAATTTTGTGTCAAGTTTAGCCCATAAAGTCTTCAAAAAGTAACTCAAGAATTTAACATCGCGACCAGAAACAATAGTCCTAGGCATGCCATGCAACCTAACGACTTCTCTAAAGAACAAATCTGCAATGTTTGAAGCATCATCGGTTTTATGACAAGCTCTAAAATGTGCCATTTTAGAGAATCTATCCACAACAACAAAAATAGAATCTCTCCTCTTCTTAGTCCTAGGCAACCCCAAAATAAAGTCCATAGAAATGTCAATCAGAGTTCTTTTCAAGAAAAGCACGCAAAAGTGTTCCCAAAGTTCTATTGACAACTTCAGTTTGTCCATCCGTTTGAGGATGACAAGTAGTAGAAAACAACAATTTTGTGCCAAGTTTAGCCCATAAAGTCTTCCAAAAGTAACTCAAGAATTTAACATCGCGACCAGAAACAATAGTCCTAGGCATGCCATGCAACCTAACGACTTCTCTAAAGAACAAATCTGCAATGTTTGAAGCATCATCGGTTTTATGACAAGCTATAAAATGTGTCATCTTTGAGAATCTATCCACAACACCAAAAATAGAATCCCGCCCCTTCTTAGTCCTAGGCAACCCCAAAATAAAGTCCATAGAAATGTCAATCTAATTTCTTTTTAAGAATAGCACGCAAAAGTGTTCCCAAAGTTGTTTTGACAACTTCAGTTTGTCCATCCGTTTGAGGATGACTAGTAGAAAACAACAATTTTGTGCCAAGTTTAGCCCATAAAGTCTTCCAAAAGTAACTCAAGATTTTAACATCGCGACCAGAAACAATAAACCTAGGTATGCCATGCAACCTAACGACGTCTCTAAAGAACAAATCCGCAATGTTTGAAGCATCATCGGTTTTATGACAAGCTATAAAATGTGCCATCTTAGAGAATCTATCCACAACAACAAAAATAGAATTCCTCCCATTCTTAGTCCTAGGCAACTCCAAAATAAAGTCCATAGAAATGTCAATCCAAGTTCTTTTTAAGAATAGTACGCAAAAGTGTTCCTAAAGTTCTATTGACAACTTCAGTTTGTCCATCCGTTTGAGGATGACAAATAGTAGAAAACATCAATTTTGTGCCAAATTTAGCCCATAAAGTCTTCCAAAAGTAACTCAAGAATTTAACATCGCGACCAGAAACAATAGTCCTAGGCATGCCATGCAACCTAGCGACTTCTCTAAAGAACAAATCCGCAATGTTTGAAGCATCATCGGTTTTATGACAAGATATAAAATGTGCCATCTTAGAGAATCTATCCACAAAAACGAAAATAGAATCCCTCCCCTTCTTAGTCCTAGGCAACCGCAAAATAAAGTTCATAGAATGTCAATCCAAGTTATTTTTAAGAATAGGACGCAAAAGTGCTCCCAAAGTTCTATTGACAACTTCAGTTTGTGCATCCGTTCGAGGATGACAAGTAGTAGAAAACAACAATTTTGTGTCAAGTTTAGCCCATAAAGTCTTCCAAAAGTAACTCAAGAATTTAATATCGCGACCAGAAACAATAGTCCGAGGCATGCCATGCAACCTAACGACTTCTCTAAAGAACAAATCCGCAATGTTTGAAGCATCATCGGTTTTATGACAAGCTATAAAATGTGCCATCTTAGAGAATCTATCCACAACAACAAAAATAGAATCTCTCCCCTTCTTAGTCCTAGGCAACCCCAAAATAAAGTCCATAGAAATGTCAATCAGAGTTCTTTTTAAGAATAGCACGCAAAAGTCTTCCTAAAGTTCTATTGACAACTTCAGTTTGTCCATCCGTTTGAGGATGACAAGTAGTAGAAAACAACAATTTTGTGCCAAGTTTAGCCCATAGAGTCTTGCAAAAGTAACTCAAGAATTTAACATCGCGACCAGAAACAATAAACCTAGGCATGTCATGCAACCAAACGACGTCTCTAAAGAACAAATCCGCAATGTTTGAAGCATCATCGGTTTTATGACAAGCTATAAAATGTGCCATCTTAGAGAATCTATCCACAAAAACAAAAATAGAATCCTGCCCCATCTTAGTCCTAGGCAACCGCAAAATAAAGTCCATAGAAATGTCAATCCAAGTTCTTTTTAAGAATAGCACGCAAAAGTGCTCCCAAAGTTCTATTGACAACTTCAGTTTGTCCATCCGTTTGAGGATGACAAGTAGTAGAAAACAACAATTTTGTGTCAAGTTTAGCCCATAAAGTCTTCCTAAAGTAACTCAAGAATTTAACATCGCAACCAGAAACAATAGTCCTAGGCATGCCATGCAACCTAACGACTTCTCTAAAGAACAAATCCGCAATGTTTGAAGCATCATCGGTTTTATGACAAGCTCTAAAATGTGCCAATTTAGAGAATCTATCCACAAAAACAAAAATAGAATCCTGCCCCATCTTAGTCCTAGGCAACCCCAAAATAAAGTCCATAGAAATGTCAATCAGAGTTCTTTTCAAGAATAGCACGCAAAAGTGTTCCCAAAGTTCTATTGACAACTTCAGTTTGTCCATCCGTTTGAGGATGACAAGTAGTAGAAAACAACAATTTTGTGCCAAATTTAGCCCATAAAGTCTTCCAAAAGTAACTCAAGAATTTAACATCGCGACCAGAAACAATAGTCCTTGGCATGCCATGCAACCTAACGACTTCTCTAAAGAACAAATCCGCAATGTTTGAAGCATCATCGGTTTTATGACAAGCTATAAAATGTGCCATCTTTGAGAATATATCCACAACACCAAAAATAGAATCCCGCCCCTTCTTAGTCCTAGGCAACCCCAAAATAAAGTCCATAGAAATGTCAATCCAAGTTCTTTTTAAGAATAGCACGCAAAAGTGTTCCCAAAGTTCTCTTGACAACTTCAGGTTGTCAATCTGTTTGAGGATGTTGTGCCAAGTTTAGCCCATAAAGTCTTCCAAAAGTAACTCAAGAATTTAACATCGCGACCAGAAACAATAGTCCTAGGCATGCCATGCAACCTAACGACTTCTCTAAAGAACAAATCCGCAATGTTTGAAGCATCATCGGTTTTATGACAAGCTATAAAATGTGCCATCTTAGAGAATCTATCCACAACAACAAAAATATAATCCCTCCCCTTCTTAGTCCTAGGCAACCCCAAAATAAAGTCCATAGAAATGTCAATCCAAGTTCTTTTAAGAATAGCACGCAAAAGTGCTCCCAAAGTTCTATTGACAACTTCAGTTTGTGCATCCGTTTGAGGATGACATGAAAGGGGAACGGTTACGGTGACCGGAAGCGCAACGGAAGCACAAAAAAAATCAAAATTTAATTGTAAAATTTCGGCCACCATCTTAGAAGTTGTGCAATATTTACAAAAACAAAAACACCATTCATAGGATGTTAAAGAAATGTACCTATCAACTTTAAAAAGTTGATTGTGGCTCCAACTTTGTTGACTAGCAACAAAGCTCTTGAATGGATGAAGATCTTCAAGCCTCCTCCTTACTCCAAAATTAAGCCCACCACCAACTAGGTAAATCCCCTCACAATTTGCACTAGAAAAATGTGAGGATTTATCAAAGAGAAGTGTGTGTTCTTAAACAATTCAAGAACACAAAGAAGAGAAATGGGAGAGAAATGGTGCTAGAGATTTCGGCCAAGCTCACTTGGGAGGGAAGGAAGAATTAATTCAATTCCTTGTCTAGGTGTTGCAAAAAGCAAAAGTGAAAAGTAGCATGCCATGCCATTATTTTATTCAAAAGTAATCTCCAACCCTTCACCTCCCATGCATGCATACTATATAGTTTTTAATCAAATTAAAAACTTTGGACTAAATTTAAATATCTCATATTTGAGACTATTTAAACTTTACTTGAATTTACTCAAGTTCCACTAGAATAAATAATTATTTTAATTGAGCTCTACAAGACTCAATATTATTTAATTAATCCAACACTTGAATTAATTTAATTATTTGGGCTCTACTAGGCCCACTAGTGTTTAATTAATTCAACACTTGAATTAATTTAATTTAGTCCATAATAATGTTTATGAAAATCACAATTTTCAAAAACATTAGTCACTTGGCCAAATTTTAATCTAGGAACACTTCCATAAATTAAAATTTATATTTCTCTCATAGAAGTCATACTTCTATTTTTCTTTACACTTATAAACACATTTATAAGCCGTTCAACACTTTGAACTATTTTCTCCTTTATAGAAGTCATACTTCTAAATTTTACTTACGCTTATAAACACCTTTATAAGCCGTTCAACACATTGAACTAATTTACTTCTCATCGGGATTTACAAAGCTAGTACTTGTGTGGCCCTCAATGGTTCATTGATACAACTAGCCGTGGGTTCACATCTCCATGTGATTCGGACTAAACATGTCCTTATTCGAGCATACCCCAATTGCTCCATTCTTACTTATCAACTCCTTGATAGTAAGAACGTCAGAACTCAAGTCTGATAGTACCCAACCAATCACGTTAAACGCCTAGCAGCATCGCTTACGTGATTCCCTAGGTATCACATGATAGTGCCTGCAAGAACCATTCAATTATGGTTAGCGTACAGTACGGTCCCTTCAACTCATATATCCCGATCGATTCGACAACCATTGGTTTATCGAGAGTTGTCAATGAATCGATACTATGTGTCATGTCGTAGTTGCATCGATGGTGTAAACTATGAAACACCTTTCATAATTACAACCATACTCTGGCCAGAGATTTCGATCTACATACACATGATAACACATAGGATATCCATACCCGAAGGTAAGCGGTGAATCCCCGACTACAATGCATCGACTCCTATGTGTTTCGACAGAACACCCAACCTTGCCACCTGATGACCCCATGAGAGTCGGTAAACAAGTCAAAGTGTAATTCTAGCACATAGAGTCTCAATGTTGTCCCGGGTCATAAGGACTAATTCTGTACAACCATAAACCAGGACTTTTCCACTCGATAAGTGAGAACCACTTGGAAAGTCCTTTTATGGAGGGTTGTTCAGTGCACTCTACAAGGAGCACCTATCTGCATGTTCGGACATCACAATGTCCCCTACCAATGAAACATGGTACTCACATCGCAGATACTAGTCTCTAACTCGAGCGGCCTATATCCTTCTTAATGGCGGCTGAATCGACTAGGAACCGTTTAGAATATACAGTATTACAAATATGAGTTTCATGATACTCATCATATGAGCATCTCATATTCTTTCTACTATTTGTATATTCAAGGGCTTTATCTATGCAACTAGCATGGGTATACAGATAAAGATGTGCCATAATAATAATTTCAAATATTATTAAAATAAAGATTGCTTATACATAGAGTTTCATTGTGAACATTCGGCCAACACTTGGCTCGACGGGCACCTACTCTAACAATCTCCCACTTGCACTAGAGCCAACTACCCATATGCTTAAAACCCATTGATTCGCGATGCTTGTCGAATAATGGTCCAGGTAAAGGCTTAGCTAGTGGATCAACAACATTATCTGCGGAGCCGACTGTGTCAAAAGACACTACTCTTCTTTCCACAATCTCTCCGAGGATGTGGTACCTTTTCAATACTTGTTTGGATTTCTGATGAGACCTAGGCTCCTTTGCTTGAGCTATAGCTCCCGTGTTGTCACACAACACCGGGATAGGAGCAATTCCATTAGGAATGACGTCCAACTCTTGGACGAAATTCCTTATCCAAACAGCCTCTCTTGCTGCATCTGATGCAGCAATGTATTCGGCCTCTGTGCTGGAATCCGTAATATTGTCTTGCTTGGAACTCTTCCAAGAGACAGCAGCACCGTTGAGCATGAATACGAAACTAGAGGTTGACTTCGAGTTATCGATATCGCTTTGGAAGCTAGAGTCAGTATAGCCTTCCAATTTCAGTTCTCTACCCCCATAGACCAAGAACAACTTATTGGTCCTTCTCAACAACTTGAGGATGTCTTTCACAGCTTTCTAGTTGTGGAAGACCGGGGTTCGATTGATATCTTTTCACTACACATAGTGAAAACGCCACGTCAGGACGTGTAGATATCATCCCATACATGATGTTACCAATTGCCGAAGCATACGGAATGCGTGTCATCGTCACTATCTCTCAATCAGTCTCAGGAGACAGACTTGGATAGGGACACGCCATGACACATTGGTAGATGTCCTCTCAAGGACGCATCCATCGAGAACCGCTTCACGATGGTATCATGTATGTGGACTGGGTGAGACCAAGCCATCTTTTCGATCTATCTCAATAGATCTGTATCCCAATACAAAAGATGCTTCACCCAAGTCCTTCATCGAGAACTTACTTGCTAACCATATCTTTGTTGATTGCAACATTCCTACATCATTCCCAATGAGTAGAATGTTATCAACATATAACACCAGGAATGTCACAACACTCCCACTGACCTTCTTATACACATAGGGTCCCTCATGATTCTTAGTAAATCAAACTATTTGATTGTACTGTCGAATCTGAGGTTCCAACTCCTTGATGCCTGCTTTAGATCATAAATAGATCTCTGAAGTTTACATACCATATGCTCACTTCCGATAGATGTAAACCCTTCAGGTTTAGACATGTAAATAACTTTCTTAAAATCCCCATTTAAGAAAGTTTGTCTTGACATCCATCTGCCATATCTCATAGTCATACTATGCAGCTATGGCTAATAAAATCCTTATGGACTTGAACATTGCGATTGGGAAAAGGTTTCCTCAAAGTCAACTCCTTGTCTTTGAGTACATCCTTTTGCCACCAATCGCGCCTTGAAGGTCAACACCTTCCCATCCTCCCCAAGTCCCTGTAGGAACAGTTCCCACAGGTAGATCCACAAGATCCTACACTTGGTTCGAATGCATGGAATTCAACTCAGATTCCATTTCTTCAAGTCACTTGGATGAATTGGCATCAGATAACGCTTCCTTGAAGGTCCATGGATCACATCCATGGTTAGGCTCATCATGGCCTTCTTCAAGAAGCTGACCATACCTCATAGGTGGTCTCGAGACTTTCTCGTATCTGCTAGGAGCTTGTATCTCCTCTCTTGGCTCATCGGGTGTGGGTTCTATAATTGTGGGTTTCTCTCGAACCTCTTCGAGTTCTATCATCTGCCTTTTTCTATCCAATAGAAAATCCCTTTCCAAAAAGGTTGCATTCCTAGAAACAAACACTTTTGTTTCTTGGGGATGATAGAAATAATATCCAACTTAATTCCTTGGATATCCCACAAAGTAACATAAAATGGATCAACAATCCAATTTATCTCCCACTACCTGCTTCACATAAGCAGGGCTCCCCATATTCTAAGATAAGAATATTTGGGAGGCTTACCCATCCATATCTCATATGGTGTTTGCCTTTGAATGGACATTTAGTAGAATATCTTTTACTTTTAAGTTATAGAGATCGTTTTCAAGTTCTCAAGTACCAATTAAACATTCATTCTTGTAAATGTTGCAAACACCTTTGCCAAATAAACAAGAATATCCATTTTTATTACAATAGAAATGGAAATAATGTTTTACACCAAATAGGTACAAACAAAACATCTCTTAATTAACTTAAAACTATTGTTCAACAATAAGTAAACATCTCTTAAGGTCTTGGCAGCAACTCTTGCTCCATTGTCCATCCTCAAGAAGGTCACACCTTTCTTAAGCTTCCTACTTCTTCCCATCACCTGTAACCCATTACAGAGATGTGAGTCACAACCGGTATCTAATACCCAAGAAGTAGAGTTAATTAAAATGTTTACTTAAATTTAGAACATACCGTTTCCAGAACACTTCTGGGCAAGATATTCTTTGCAATTACGCCTCCAATGTCCAGGCTTCTTGTAGTGATGATATACATCATTAGTCTTGTCAGCCTTAACTGGTCTGGCTGCCTCAACAGGGTTCGGAGATTGCCTCAACAAGGGCATGTTCTTCTCGGGACGTTGGAAAGAACTCTTCTTTCCCTTCCCATGTGGATCAATCTTCGTACCAGATGAAGAACCCACATAAAGAACCAACTTCTCTTTCTTGATGGTGGATTCAAACATAACAAGCATGTTTACCAACTCCTCAAGGGTCGGTTCCATCTTGTTCATGTTGAAGTTCACCACAAAAGGATCAAATGAGCTAGGCAGCGATAACAGAAACACGTCCGTGGTCAACTCCGAAGGCAAGATCAAATCCATGCCAACGAGCTTGTCCACGAGCCTGATCATCTTTAAGCCATGCTCATGGACCGAGGCCCCATCTCGCATGCGCAAAGTGATCAGCTCCTTGACGGTAGCATGCCTTAGAGGTCGTGTTTGCTCACCAAAGAGCTCTTTGAGATGCAAATGAATGTCAGCAGCACTCTTTGCACCCTCAAAACGCCTCTGAAGCTCATCGTTCATAGAAGTCAGCATATAACACCTGGCTATCAAGTCATGGTCACACCATTCCTTGTAAGCCTGCAATTCCTCAGGATTGCAGTCAGTCGGAGCCTCAACAGGGGGCGACTGAGTTAGTGTATATGTTACCCTTTCCGAATTTAAGACTATTTTCAAATTTCTTAGCCAAGTGAGGTAATTAGGTCCAGTTAATATGTGTTTGTCGAGTATTGCAGATATCGGATTGCGAATCGAAGACATTGTCAAAATTTGTACTGAAAAGTAAAACAGATAAATGTTGATGACTATTTAAAATATTTGGTAAGATATAAAGTATGGACTTTAACTTTATAAATATTTACTCCCACTGTTTTGACATTTTTCACTACCCTCTAGTGAAAACGGGAAACTCCTTTCCTCAGTAGGTACGTAAGGTCCAATTAGCGAATTATGATCCCGAATAATATCAGCCAATCACAATTCCTAAAAGGTAGTTTCCAATTGCATCGCCATGCAACCCTCTACGTATACTTTTGTCTCACGTTTGATTAGGACCCAATAATATGACGTCGTTTATCTTTACGTGTCAAGCCTAACCCATCGATATTGAACCTTAATGGACGGTCGCCATGAGTTCCCTCAATAATATGAGCCGAAATCATGGGAGTTCCACGTAGTTCACATCACTATGTCAATGGATGTCACAGCTTTCCGGCACCCAAAGCTCCCCCAATAATATGAGCCGAGCCCCGAGTACGGGTAGCGTTCATCATGCACCCATTGTCGATGGAAGACAAGGAAATTATAAACAAATTTATAATTCCCCTTTTCGGACTTGATATTAATTTTGAATCTTATTCAAAATGAGGGTTTTTAATTTTGAAAGGTCTCATCATTAATTTTATTTTAAAAGCTCGCCATGTTTGATCGTATGTTTGCCGGATTCATGCAACTTTGTTATTATCATAATAATAACGCACATACTCATTATTTATAACATAAAAATCATGCATATATTATAAACAGTAAACAAAACAAGGATGATCAATCGCCCCAATACTAATGGCCCGTGTGAGCTAAACACGGGCCTAGGTCCAATCCTAGGGTAAATGCACGGGATGCAAATGCAACTACATTATTACATTAGCATCCAATATTACATGTCTTCGATCTTCATAATCACCAAGGCCACCATCTTCCAATCTTGATCTTCCACTATTCTAATATTTACAATTAAATATCCATGGCACATAGGGATACATCTCATGGGGGTGGGAACGGGCCATAAACCAAGCCCACTTGAAATTGATAATTATTACAATCATACAACACAAATATCCTAGCATACACCTAGCAAATTGGGCTTGGGCTTTTGATCATCCTTCATGCATAATATCACATATCATACACCATCAATTAATTATCACTATAATTAATTGATCCAATATTATATATCTTGATCCAATCACTAACCGCCACGATTATAAACTAAATTAACAAAGTATACAAACACCTTTGTCTACTTTCAAATTAATTTATTTATAATCGAATTTCTTGTAAATCACCATTTACTATAAATAATTAAAGTCCTACTTCAATTATTTATTTTATGAGAAAATATGTGCAACAATTGTAAATTTAAACTTAAGGGCCCAAAAACCATTTTACATCAAAAAGAAACTTTGGCCCATTTAAATTTCACAAATTATGTTGGCCATCCAATGGCCCAACATCTCAAGGCCCATGACACTTGGATTAACCAAAACACCTTTTGGAAACCCTAGCCGTCATCGCCGTCGCCGGAGCTCCGTCGCCGGATTCCGGCAACAACAAAAAAAAAAAATTTTTTTTTTATTTTAAAACTGAACATTTCGGGGCTGCCCCTCGGCTGCCCGAAAATTTCGGGCAGCCCCTTGGGCTGCCCGAAAAACATTTTTTTTTTTTTGTTTTTTTTCAAAAATTTTCGGCCCTATGATATATTTTGCACAAAAAATCTCAAACGGTTAGAAATCGATCTCAACATAATATTACGTAAATATTACACAAAATCCGTAACCTAAGCTCTGATACCACTTGAAAGGGGAACGGTTACGGTGACCAGAAGCGCAACGGAAGCACAAAAAAAATCAAAATTTAATTGTAAAATTTCGGCCACCATCTTAGAAGTTGTGCAATATTTACAAAAACAAAAACACCATTCATAGGATGTTAAAGAAATGTACCTATCAACTTTAAAAAGTTGATTGTGGCTCCAACTTTGTTGACTAGCAACAAAGCTCTTGAATGGATGAAGATCTTCAAGCCTCCTCCTTACTCCAAAATTAAGCCCACCACCAACTAGGTAAATCCCCTCACAATTTGCACTAGAAAAATGTGAGGATTTATCAAAGAGAAGTGTGTGTTCTTAAACAATTCAAGAACACAAAGAAGAGAAATGGGAGAGAAATGGTGCTAGAGATTTCGGCCAAGCTCACTTGGGAGGGAAGGAAGAATGAATTCAATTCCTTGTCTAGGTGTTGCAAAAAGCAAAAGTGAAAAGTAGCATGCCATGCCATTATTTTATTCAAAAGTAATCTCCAACCCTTCACCTCCCATGCATGCATACTATATAGTTTTTAATCAAATTAAAAACTTTGGACTAAATTTAAATATCTCATATTTGAGACTATTTAAACTTTACTTGAATTTACTCAAGTTCCACTAGAATAAATAATTATTTTAATTGAGCTCTACAAGACTCAATATTATTTAATTAATCCAACACTTGAATTAATTTAATTATTTGGGCTCTACTAGGCCCACTAGTGTTTAATTAATTCAACACTTGAATTAATTTAATTTAGTCCATAATAATGTTTATGAAAATCACAATTTTCAAAAACATTAGTCACTTGGCCAAATTTTAATCTAGGAACACTTCCATAAATTAAAATTTATATTTCTCTCATAGAAGTCATACTTCTATTTTTCTTTACACTTATAAACACATTTATAAGCCGTTCAACACTTTGAACTATTTTTTCCTTTATAGAAGTCATACTTCTAAATTTTACTTACGCTTATAAACACCTTTATAAGCCGTTCAACACATTGAACTAATTTACTTCTCATCGGGATTTACAAAGCTAGTACTTGTGTGGCCCTCAATGGTTCATTGATACAACTAGCCGTGGGTTCACATCTCCATGTGATTCGGACTAAACATGTCCTTATTCGAGCATACCCCAATTGCTCCATTCTTACTTATCAACTCCTTGATAGTAAGAACGTCAGAACTCAAGTCTGATAGTACCCAACCAATCACGTTAAACGCCTAGCAGCATCGCTTACGTGATTCCCTAGGTATCACATGATAGTGCCTGCAAGAACCATTCAATTATGGTTAGCGTACAGTACGGTCCCTTCAACTCATATATCCCGATCGATTCGACAACCATTGGTTTATCGAGAGTTGTCAATGAATCGATACTATGTGTCATGTCGTAGTTGCATCGATGGTGTAAACTATGAAACACCTTTCATAATTACAACCATACTCTGGCCAGAGATTTCGATCTACATACACATGATAACACATAGGATATCCATACCCGAAGGTAAGCGGTGAATCCCCGACTACAATGCATCGACTCCTATGTGTTTCGACAGAACACCCAACCTTGCCACCTGATGACCCCATGAGAGTCGGTAAACAAGTCAAAGTGTAATTCTAGCACATAGAGTCTCAATGTTGTCCCGGGTCATAAGGACTAATTCTGTACAACCATAAACCAGGACTTTTCCACTCGATAAGTGAGAACCACTTGGAAAGTCCTTTTATGGAGGGTTGTTCAGTGCACTCTACAAGGAGCACCTATCTGCATGTTCGGACATCACAATGTCCCCTACCAATGAAACATGGTACTCACATCGCAGATACTAGTCTCTAACTCGAGCGGCCTATATCCTTCTTAATGGCGGCTGAATCGACTAGGAACCGTTTAGAATATACAGTATTACAAATATGAGTTTCATGATACTCATCATATGAGCATCTCATATTCTTTCTACTGTTTGTATATTCAAGGGCTTTATCTATGCAACTAGCATGGGTATACAGATAAAGATGTGCCATAATAATAATTTCAAATATTATTAAAATAAAGATTGCTTATACATAGAGTTTCATTGTGAACATTCGGCCAACACTTGTCTCGACGGGCACCTACTCTAACATGACAAGTAGTAGAAAACAACAATTTTGTGTCAAGTTTAGCCCATAAAGTCTTCCAAAAGTAACTCAAGAATTTAACATCGCGACCAGAAACAATAGTCCGAGGCATGCCATGCAACCTAACGACTTCTCTAAAGAACAAATCCGCAATTTTTGAAGCATCATCGGTTTTATGACAAGCTATAAAATGTGCCATCTTAGAGAATCTATCCATAACAACAAAAATAGAATCCCTCCCCTTCTTAGTCCTAGGCAACCCCAAAATAAAGTCCATTGAAATGTCAATCAGAGTTATTTTTAAGAATAGCACGCAAAAGTGTTCCTAAAGTTCTATAGACAACTTCAGTTTGTCCATCCGTTTGAGGATGACAAGTAGTAGAAAACAACAATTTTGTGCTAAGTTTAGCCCATAGAGTCTTGCAAAAGTAACTCAAGAATTTAACATCGCGACCAGAAACAATAAACCTAGGCATGCCATGCAACCTAACGACGTCTCTAAAGAACAAACCCGCAATGTTTGAAGCATCATCGGTTTTATGAAAAGCTATAAAATGTGCCATCTCAGAGAATCTATCCACAACAACAAAAATAGAATTCCTCCCATTCTTAGTCCTAGGCAACCCCAAAATAAAGTCCATAGAAATGTCAATCCAAGTTCTTTTTAAGAATAGTACGCAAAAGTGTTCCTAAAGTTCTATTGACAACTTCAGTTTGTCCATCCGTTTGAGGATGACAAATAGTAGAAAACAACAATTTTGTGCCAAGTTTAGCCCATAGAGTCTTGCAAAAGTAACTCAAGAATTTAACATCGCGACCAGAAATAATAGTCCTAGGCATGCCATGCAACCTAGCGACTTCTCTAAAGAACAAATCCGCAATGTTTGAAGCATCATCGGTTTTATGACAAGCTATAAAATGTGCCATCTTAGAGAATCTATCCACAAAAACAAAAATAGAATCCCGCCCCTTCTTAGTCCTAGGCAACCGCAAAATAAAGTCCATAGAAATGTCAATCCAAGTTCTTTTTAATAATAGCACGCAAAAGTGTTCCCAAAGTTCTATTGACAACTTCAGTTTTTTCATCCGTTTGAGGATGGCAAATAGTAGAAAACAACAATTTTGTGCCAAGTTTAGCCCATAAAGTCTTCCAAAAGTAGCTCAAGAATTTAGCATCACGACCGGAAACAATAGTCCTAGGCATGCCATGCAACTTAACGACTTCTCTAAAGAACAAATCCGTAATGTTTGAAGCATCATCGGTTTTATGACAAGCTATAAAATGTGCCATCTTAGAGAATCTATCCACAACAACAAAAATAGAATCCCGCCCCTTCTTAGTCCTAGGCAACCCCAAAATAAAGTCCATAAAAATGTCAATCCAAGTTCTTTTTAAGAATAGCACGCAAAAGTGCTCCCAAAGTTCTATTGACAACTTCAGTTTGTGCTTCCGTTTGAGGATAACAACTAGTAGAAAACAACAATTTTGTGTCAAGTTTAGCCCATAAAGTCTTCCAAAAGTAACTCAAGAATTTAACATCGCGACCAAAAATAATAGTCCTAGGCATGCCATGCAACCTAGCGACTTCTCTAAAGAACAAATCCGCAATGTTTGAAGCATCATCGGTTTTATGACAAGCTATAAAATGTGTCATCTTAGTGATTCTATCCACAAAAACAAAAATAGAATCCCGCCCCTTCTTAGTCCTAGGCAACCGCAAAATAAAGTCCATAGAAATGTCAATCCAAGTTCTTTATAAGAATAGCACACAAAAGTGTTCCCAAAGTTCTATTGACAACTTCAGTTTGTTCATCCGTTTGAGGATGACAAATAGTAGAAAACAACAATTTTGTGCCAAGTTTAGCCCATAAAGTCTTCCAAAAGTAACTCAAGAATTTAGCATCACGACCGGAAACAATAGTCCTAGGCATGCCATGGAACCTAACGACTTCTCTAAAGAACAAATCCTCAATGTTTGAAGCATCATCGGTTTTATGACAAGCTATAAAATGTGCCATCTTAGAGAATCTATCCACAACAACAAAAATAGAATCCCTCCCCTTCTTAGTCCTAGGCAACCCCAAAATAAAGTCCATAGAAATGTCAATCAGAGTTCTTTTTAAGAATAGCACGCAAAAGTGTTCCTAAAGTTCTATAGACAACTTCAGTTTTTCCATCCGTTTGAGGATGACAAGTAGTAGAAAACAACAATTTTGTGCCAAGTTTAGCCCATAGAGTTTTGCAAAAGTAACTCAAGAATTTAACATCGCGACCAGAAACAATAAACCTAGGCATGTCATGCAACCAAACGACGTCTCTAAAGAACAAATCCGCAATGTTTGAAGCATCATCGGTTTTATGACAAGCTATAAAATGTGCCATCTTAGAGAATCTATCCACAACAACAAAAATAGAATTCCTCCCATTCTTAGTCATAGGCAACCCCAAAAAAAAGTTCATAGAAATGTAAATCGAAATTCTTTTTAAGAATAGCACGCAAAAGTGTTCCCAAAGTTCTATTGACAACTTCAGTTTGTCCATCCGTTTGAGGATGACAAATAGTAGAAAACAACAATTTTGTGCCAAGTTTAGCCCATAAAGTCTTCCAAAAGTAACTCAAGAATTTAACATCGCGACCAAAAACAATAGTCCTAGGCATGCCATGCAACCTAGCGACTTCTCTAAAGAACAAATCCGCAATGTTTGAAGCATCATCGGTTTATGACAAGCTATAAAATGTGCCATCTTAGAGAATCTATCCACAAAAACGAAAATAGAATCCCTCCCCTTCATAGTCCTAGGCAACCGCAAAATAAAGTTCATAGAAATGTCAATCCAAGTTCTTTTTAAGAATAGTACGCAAAAGTGCTCCCAAAGTTCTATTGACAACTTCAGTTTGTGCATCCGTTCGAGGATGACAAGTAGTAGAAAACAACGATTTTGTGTCAAGTTTAGCCCATAAAGTCTTCCAAAAGTAACTCAAGAATTTAACATCGCGACCAGAAACAATAGTCCTAGGCATGCCATGCAACCTAACGACTTCTCTAAAGAACAAATCCGCAATGTTTGAAGCATCATCGGTTTTATGACAAGCTCTAAAATGTGCCATTTTAGAGAATCTATCCACAACAACAAAAATAGATTCTCTTCTCTTCTTAGTCCTAGGCAACCCCAAAATAAAGTCCATAGAAATGTCAATCAGAGTTCTTTTCAAGAATAGCACGCAAAAGTGTTCCCAAAGTTCTATTGACAACTTCAGTTTGTCCATCCGTTTGAGGATGACAAGTAGTAGAAAACAACAATTTTGTGCCAAATTTAGCCCATAAAGTCTTCCAAAAGTAACTCAAGAATTTAACATCGCGACCAGAAACAATAGTCCTTTGGCATGCCATGCAACCTAACGACTTCTCTAAAGAACAAATCCGCAATGTTTGAAGCATCATCGGTTTTATGACAAGCTATAAAATGTGCCATCTTTAAGAATATATCCACAACACCAAAAATAGAATCCCGCCCCTTCTTAGTCCTAGGCAACCCCAAAATAAAGTCCATAGAAATGTCAATCCAAGTTCTTTTTAAGAATAGCACGCAAAAGTGTTCCCAAAGTTTTCTTGACAACTTCAGGTTGTCAATCTGTTTGAGGATGTTGTGCCAAGTTTAGCCCATAAAGTCTTCCAAAAGTAACTCAAGAATTTAACATCGCGACCAGAAACAATAGTCCTAGGCATGCCATGCAACCTAACGACTTCTCTAAAGAACAAATCCGCAATGTTTGAAGCATCATCGGTTTTATGACAAGCTATAAAATGTGCCATCTTAGAGAATCTATCCACAACAACAAAAATATAATCCCTCCCCTTCTTAGTCCTAGGCAACCCCAAAATAAAGTCCATAGAAATGTCAATCCAAGTTCTTTTTAAGAATAGCACGCAAAAGTGCTCCCAAAGTTCTATTGACAACTTCAGTTTGTGCATCCGTTTGAGGATGACAAGTAGTAGAAAACAACAATTTTGTGTCAAGTTTAGCCCATAAAGTCTTCCAAAAGTAACTCAAGAATTTAACATCGCGACCAGAAACAATATTCCGAGGCATGCCATGCAACCTAACGACTTCTCTAAAGAACAAATCCGCAATTTTTGAAGCATCATCGGTTTTATGACAAGCTATAAAATGTGCCATCTTAGAGAATCTATCCACAACAACAAAAATAGAATCACTCCCCTTCTTAGTCCTAGGCAACCCCAAAATAAAGTCCATTGAAATGTCAATCAGAGTTATTTTTAAGAATAGCACGCAAAAGTGTTCCTAAAGTTCTATAGACAACTTCAGTTTGTCCATCCGTTTGAGGATGACAAGTAGTAGAAAACAACAATTTTGTGCTAAGTTTAGCCCATAGAGTCTTGCAAAAGTAACTCAAGAATTTAACATCGCGAACAGAAACAATAAACCTAGGCATGCCATGCAACCTAACGACGTCTCTAAAGAACAAACCCGCAATGTTTGAAGCATCATCGGTTTTATGAAAAGCTATAAAATGTGCCATCTCAGAGAATCTATCCACAACAACAAAAATAGAATTCCTCCCATTCTTAGTCCTAGGCAACCCCAAAATAAAGTCCATAGAAATGTCAATCCAAGTTCTTTTTAAGAATAGTACGCAAAAGTGTTCCTAAAGTTCTATTGACAACTTCAGTTTGTCCATCCGTTTGAGGATGACAAATAGTAGAAAACAACAATTTTGTGCCAAGTTTAGCCCATAGAGTCTTGCAAAAGTAACTCAAGAATTTAACATCGCGACCAGAAATAATAGTCCTAGGCATGCCATGCAACCTAGCGACTTCTCTAAAGAACAAATCCGCAATGTTTGAAGCATCATCGGTTTTATGACAAGCTATAAAATGTGCCATCTTAGAGAATCTATCCACAAAAACAAAAATAGAATCCCGCCCCTTCTTAGTCCTAGGCAACCGTAAAATAAAGTCCATAGAAATGTCAATCCAAGTTCTTTTTAATAATAGCACGCAAAAGTGTTCCCAAAGTTCTATTGACAACTTCAGTTTTTTCATCCGTTTGAGGATGACAAATAGTAGAAAACAACAATTTTTTGCCAAGTTTAGCCCATAAAGTCTTCCAAAAGTAACTCAAGAATTTAGCAATACGACCGGAAACAATAGTCCTAGGCATGCCATGCAACTTAACGACTTCTTTAAAGAACAAATCCGCAATGTTTGAAGCATCATCGGTTTTATGACAAGCTATAAAATGTGCCATCTTAGAGAATCTATCCACAACAACAAAAATAGAATCCCGCCCCTTCTTAGTCCTAGGCAACCCCAAAATAAAGTCCATAAAAATGTCAATCCAAGTTCTTTTTAAGAATAGCACGCAAAAGTGCTCCCAAAGTTCTATTGACAACTTCAGTTTGTGCTTCCGTTTGAGGATAACAACTAGTAGAAAACAACAATTTTGTGTCAAGTTTAGCCCATAAAGTCTTCCAAAAGTAACTCAAGAATTTAACATCGCGACCAGAAATAATAGTCCTAGGCATGCCATGCAACCTAGCGACTTCTCTAAAGAACAAATCCGCAATGTTTGAAGCATCATCGGTTTTATGACAAGCTATAAAATGTGTCATCTTAGAGATTCTATCCACAAAAACAAAAATAGAATCCCGCCCCTTCTTAGTCCTAGGCAACCGCAAAATAAAGTCCATAGAAATGTCAATCCAAGTTCTTTATAAGAATAGCACGCAAAAGTGTTCCCAAAGTTCTATTGACAACTTCAGTTTGTTCATCCGTTTGAGGATGACAAATAGTAGAAAACAACAATTTTGTGCCAAGTTTAGCCCATAAAGTCTTCCAAAAGTAACTCAAGAATTTAGCATCACGACCGGAAACAATAGTCCTAGGCATGCCATGGAACCTAACGACTTCTCTAAAGAACAAATCCTCAATGTTAGAAGCATCATCGATTTTATGACAAGCTATAAAATGTGTCATCTTAGAGAATCTATCCACAACAACAAAAATAGAATCCCTCCCCTTCTTAGTCCTAGGCAACCCCAAAATAAAGTCCATAGAAATGTCAATCAAGGTTCTTTTTAAGAATAGCACGCAAAAGTGTTCCTAAAGTTCTATAGACAACTTCAGTTTGTCCATCCGTTTGAGGATGACAAGTAGTAGAAAACAACAATTTTGTGCCAAGTTTAGCCCATAGAGTCTTGCAAAAGTAACTCAAGAATTTAACATCGCGACCAGAAACAATAAACCTAGGCATGTCATGCAACCAAACGACGTCTCTAAAGAACAAATCCGCAATGTTTGAAGCATCATCGGTTTTATGACAAGCTATAAAATGTGCCATCTTAGAGAATCTATCCACAACAACAAAAATAGAATTCCTCCCATTCTTAGTCATAGGCAACCCCAAAAAAAAGTTCATAGAAATGTAAATCGAAATTCTTTTTAAGAATAGCACGCAAAAGTGTTCCCAAAGTTCTATTGACAACTTCAGTTTGTCCATCCGTTTGAGGATGACAAATAGTAGAAAACAACAATTTTTTGCCAAGTTTAGCCCATAAAGTCTTCCAAAAGTAACTCAAGAATTTAACATCGCGACCAAAAACAATAGTCCTAGGCATGCCATGCAACCTAGCGACTTCTCTAAAGAACAAATCCGCAATGTTTGAAGCATCATCGGTTTTATGACAAGCTATAAAATGTGCCATCTTAGAGAATCTATCCACAAAAACGAAAATAGAATCCCTCCCCTTCTTAGTCCTAGGCAACCGCAAAATAAAGTTCATAGAAATGTCAATCCAAGTTCTTTTTAAGAATAGTACGCAAAAGTGCTCCCAAAGTTCTATTGACAACTTCAGTTTGTGCATCCGTTTGAGGATGACAAGTAGTAGAAAACAACAATTTTGTGTCAAGTTTAGCCCATAAAGTCTTCCAAAAGTAACTCAAGAATTTAACATCGCGACCAGAAACAATAGTCCTAGGCTTGCCATGCAACCTAACGACTTCTCTAAAGAACAAATCCGCAATGTTTGAAGCATCATCGGTTTTATGACAAGCTCTAAAATGTGCCATTTTAGAGAATCTATCCAAAACAACAAAAATAGAATCTCTCCTCTTCTTAGTCCTAGACAACCCAAAATAAAGTCCATAGAAATGTCAATCAGAGTTCTTTTCAAGAATAGCACGCAAAAGTGTTCCCAAAGTTCTATTGACAACTTCAGTTTGTCCATCCGTTTGAGGATGACAAGTAGTAGAAAACAACAATTTTGTGCCAATTTTAGCCCATAAAGTCTTCCAAAAGTAACTCAAGAATTTAGCATCACGACCGGAAACAATAGTCCTAGGCATGCCATGGAACCTAACGACTTCTCTAAAGAACAAATCCTCAATGTTTGAAGCATCATCGGTTTTATGACAAGCTATAAAATGTGCCATCTTAGAGAATCTATCCACAACAACAAAAATAGAATCCCTCCCCTTCTTAGTCCTAGGCAACTCCAAAATAAAGTCCATAGAAATGTCAATCAGAGTTCTTTTTAAGAATAGCACGCAAAAGTGTTCCTAAAGTTCTATAGACAACTTCAGTTTGTCCATCCGTTTGAGGATGACAAGTAGTAGAAAACAACAATTTTGTGCCAAGTTTAGCCCATAGAGTCTTGCAAAAGTAACTCAAGAATTTAACATCGCGACCAGAAACAATAAACCTAGGCATGTCATGCAACCAAACGACGTCACTAAAGAACAAATCCGCAATGTTTGAAGCATCATCGGTTTTATGACAAGCTATAAAATGTGCCATCTTAGAGAATCTAATCTATCCACAACAACAAAAATAGAATTCCTCCCATTCTTAGTCATAGGCAACCCCAAAAAAAAGTTCATAGAAATGTAAATCGAAATTCTTTTTAAGAATAGCACGCAAAAGTGTTCCCAAAGTTCTCTTGACAACTTCAGGTTGTCAATCTGTTTGAGGATGTTGTGCCAAGTTTAGCCCATAAAGTCTTCCAAAAGTAACTCAAGAATTTAACATCGCGACCAGAAACAATAGTCCTAGGCATGCCATGCAACCTAACGACTTCTCTAAAGAACAAATCCGCAATGTTTGAAGCATCATCGGTTTTATGACAAGCTATAAAATGTGCCATCTTAGAGAATCTATCCACAACAACAAAAATATAATCCCTCCCCTTCTTAGTCCTAGGCAACCCCAAAATAAAGTCCATAGAAATGTCAATCCAAGTTCTTTTTAAGAATAGCACGCAAAAGTGCTCCCAAAGTTCTATTGACAATTTCAGTTTGTGCATCCGTTTGAGGATGACAAGTAGTAGAAAACAACAATTTTGTGTCAAGTTTAGCCCATAAAGTCTTCCAAAAGTAACTCAAGAATTTAACATCGCGACCAGAAACAATAGTCCGAGGCATTCCATGCAACCTAACGACTTCTCTAAAGAACAAATCCGCAATTTTTGAAGCATCATCGGTTTTATGACAAGCTATAAAATGTGCCATCTTAGAGAATCTATCCACAACAACAAAAATAGAATCCCTCCCCTTCTTAGTCCTAGGCAACCCCAAAATAAAGTCCATTGAAATGTCAATCAGAGTTATTTTTAAGAATAGCACGCAAAAGTGTTCCTAAAGTTCTATAGACAACTTCAGTTTGTCCATCCGTTTGAGGATGACAAGTAGTAGAAAACAACAATTTTGTGCTAAGTTTAGCCCATAGAGTCTTGCAAAAGTAACTCAAGAATTTAACATCGCGACCAGAAACAATAAACCTAGTCATGCCATGCAACCTAACGACGTCTCTAAAGAACAAACCCGCAATGTTTGAAGCATCATCGGTTTTATGAAAAGCTATAAAATGTGCCATCTCAGAGAATCTATCCACAACAACAAAAATAGAATTCCTCCCATTCTTAGTCCTAGGCAACCCCAAAATAAAGTCCATAGAAATGTCAATCCAAGTTCTTTTTAAGAATAGTACGCAAAAGTGTTCCTAAAGTTCTATTGACAACTTCAGTTTGTCCATCCGTTTGAGGATGACAAATAGTAGAAAACAACAATTTTGTGCCAAGTTTAGCCCATAGAGTCTTGCAAAAGTAACTCAAGAATTTAACATCGCGACCAGAAATAATAGTCCTAGGCATGCCATGCAACCTAGCGACTTCTCTAAAGAACAAATCCGCAATGTTTGAAGCATCATCGGTTTTATGACAAGCTATAAAATGTGCCATCTTAGAGAATCTATCCACAACAACAAAAATAGAATCCCGCCCCTTCTTAGTCCTAGGCAACCCCAAAATAAAGTCCATAAAAATGTCAATCCAAGTTCTTTTTAAGAATAGCACGCAAAAGTGTTCCCAAAGTTCTATTGACAACTTCAGTTTGTGCTTCCGTTTGAGGATAACAACTAGTAGAAAACAACAATTTTGTGTCAAGTTTAGCCCATAAAGTCTTCCAAAAGTAACTCAAGAATTTAACATCGCGACCAGAAATAATAGTCCTAGGCATGCCATGCAACCTAGCGACTTCTCTAAAGAACAAATCCGCAATGTTTGAAGCATCATCGGTTTTATGACAAGCTATAAAATGTGTCATCTTAGAGATTCTATCCACAAAAACAAAAATAGAATCCCGCCCCTTCTTAGTCCTAGGCAACCGCAAAATAAAGTCCATAGAAATGTCAATCCAAGTTCTTTATAAGAATAGCACGCAAAAGTGTTCCCAAAGTTCTATTGACAACTTCAGTTTGTTCATCCGTTTGAGGATGACAAATAGTAGAAAACAACAATTTTGTGCCAAGTTTAGCCCATAAAGTCTTCCAAAAGTAACTCAAGAATTTAGCATCACGACCGGAAACAATAGTCCTAGGCATGCCATGGAACCTAACGACTTCTCTAAAGAACAAATCCTCAATGTTTGAAGCATCATCGGTTTTATGACAAGCTATAAAATGTGCCATCTTAGAGAATCTATCCAAAACAACAAAAATAGAATCCCTCCCCTTCTTAGTCCTAGGCAACCCCAAAATAAAGTCCATAGAAATGTCAATCAGAGTTCTTTTTAAGAATAGCACGCAAAAGTGTTCCTAAAGTTCTATAGACAACTTCAGTTTGTCCATCCGTTTGAGGATGACAAGTAGTAGAAAACAACAATTTTGTGCCAAGTTTAGCCCATAGAGTTTTGCAAAAGTAACTCAAGAATTTAACATCGCGACCAGAAACAATAAACCTAGGCATGTCATGCAACCAAACGACGTCTCTAAAGAACAAATCCGCAATGTTTGAAGCATCATCGGTTTTATGACAAGCTATAAAATGTGCCATCTTAGAGAATCTCTCCACAACAACAAAAATAGAATTCCTCCCATTCTTAGTCATAGGCAACCCCAAAAAAAAGTTCATAGAAATGTAAATCGAAATTCTTTTTAAGAATAGCACGCAAAAGTGTTCCCAAAGTTCTATTGACAACTTCAGTTTGTCCATCCGTTTGAGGATGACAAATAGTAGAAAACAACAATTTTGTGCCAAGTTTAGCCCATAAAGTCTTCCAAAAGTAACTCAAGAATTTAACATCGCGACCAAAAACAATAGTCCTAGGCATGCCATGCAACCTAGCGACTTCTCTAAAGAACAAATCCGCAATGTTTGAAGCATCATCGGTTTATGACAAGCTATGTCTATAGTACACGCTCTGAGCATATCCTCAAGAATCTGAATGACTCTCTCTGACTGACCATCACTCTGAGGATGATAGGCTGTACTGAACGCTAATCGCGAACCCATAGCTCTGTGCAAACTCTTCCAAAACTCTGAAGTAAATCTGGGGTCACGATCAGACACGATCGACACAGGAACACCATGAAGTCTAACAATCTCTGCTATGTAGTCCTCGGCATACTGGTTCATCGAATACGTCGTCTTGACTGGAAGAAAGTGCGCTGACTTAGTCAATCTATCAACGATAACCCAAATAGAATTGAAACCTCTCCGCACTCTGGGAAGACCAGTCACGAAATCCATCGTAATATGCTCCCACTTCCACTGAGGAATCGGCAACGACAACAATGTCCCAGCAGGTCTCTGGTGCTCAATCTTCACCTGCTGACAAGTAAGGCACTGAGAAATGAACACGGCAACATCCTTCTTCATACCTGGCCACCAGTAGAGTCGACGAAGATCCTGATACATCTTCGTACTGCCTGGATGAATCGAATACGGCGCGGTATGAGCCTCTGTCAGAATATCTCTACGAATATCATCACCAACAGGAACACAAATACGACCTCTGAAAGTCACCAAACCATCACCATTCAAGGCAAACTCTGAATTACCTCTAATCTCTGCTCTATCTCTCAACTCTGTCAACTGAACATCAGTCGACTGCTCTCTACGAATCCTGTCCGTCAATGAAGATCGAATAACTAACGCTGAAAGACGAGCAATGGTGCCTGGAATCACCAGATCAATATCCTCTCTCTGCAAATCCATCAGTAACGGTCTCTGAATCAAAGAACTCAATGAAACACTCGACTTGCGGCTTAAAGCATCAGCCACAACATTCGCCTTCCCTGGGTGATAACTGATAGTTACATCGTAATCCTTGACAAGCTCTAACCACCTCCTCTGCCGCATATTGAGCTCTTTCTGCGAGAACAGATACTTCAAACTCTTGTGGTCTGTGAAGATCTCACACTTTTCGCCATACAGATAATGTCTCCAAATCTTAAGGGCGAAAACCACAGCTGCTAGCTCCAAATCGTGCGTCGGATAATTCTTCTCATAATCCTTCAACTGGCGAGAAGCATAGGCAATGACCTTACCTCTCTGCATCAACACTGCACCGAGACCCTTCTTCGACGCATCGGTAAAGACCACAAAATCCTCTGAACCACTGGGCAATGCGAGAATAGGAGCTGACGTCAATCTATCCTTCAACTCCTGAAATGCGCTCTGGCAATCTATAGACCACTCGAACTTCACAGTCTTCCTTGTCAGATTGGACAATGGCAGGGCAATCTTGGAAAAATCCGAAATAAAACGACGATAATAACCCGCCAAACCAAGGAAACTGCGTACCTCTGAAACAGTCGTAGGAATAGGCCACTTCTGAATCGCCTCTATCTTCATCGGATCAACAGCAATGCCATCCCTCGAAACGACATGGCCTAGAAAAGAAATCTGATCCAGCCAAAACTCACACTTCTTCATCTTAGCAAACAACCTCCGCTCTCTCAGCAACTGGAGAACAACTCTGAGATGCTCTGAATGAAGCTCTCTGGTCTTAGAATAGATCAAGATATCGTCGATAAAGACAATGACGAAGCTATCCAAATACGGCTTGAACACACGGTTCATCAGGTCCATGAAAACAGAAGGGGCATTGGTCAAACCAAAAGACATCACGAGAAACTCATAGTGACCATACCTGGTCCTGAAAGCCGTCTTAGGGATATCAGACTCCCTAACCTTCAACTGATAGTAGCCAGACCGAAGATCAATCTTCGAGAAAACAGTGGCACCCTGGAGTTGGTCAAATAGATCGTCAATCCGTGGCAACGGATACTTGTTCTTGATCGTCACTTTGTTGAGCTCTCTGTAATCGATACACAGACGCAAAGACCCGTCCTTCTTCTTAACAAATAGAACCGGAGCTCCCCAAGGCGAAGAACTCGGACGAATGAAACCCTTATCTAGAAGATCCTGCAACTGCGTCTTCAACTCTTTCATCTCGGTAGGAGCCATCCTATACGGAGCCTTAGAAATAGGAACCGTACCTGGAGCAAGATCAATAACAAACTCTACATCTCTATCCGGCGGCAAACCCGGAACATCATCCTCAAACACATCCGCAAACTCCCTCACCACATCAATATCATCAATATTCAACTTAATCAGTCTATCCATATCCACAACAGATGCTAGAAAAACATCACAACCTCTACACAATAGCCTCTCAGCACCAAGACACGAAATAAAAGGAAGGACCAGCGAAGTACCTGAGCTGGCGAGAACTCCTCCCTGGCCATCATCTGCAAAAGTCACCGTCTTAGCAACGCAATCAATAACAGCACGATAGGTCGACAGCCAATCCATGCCAAGAATAACATCAAAGGCAACCATCGGGATCACAATCAAATCAGCAAAGACCTCTCGATCAACAAAACGAACGGGGCACGCATACACTATGGAAGTCGGGCACAAAACATCTCCCGAAGGCAAAACAACACTAAGCTGGAGGGGAATAACAGAAGGAACTATACCCAAAGATCTCAAAAACAATTCAGACATAAAAGAATGAGTAGCACCAGTATCAATCAAAGTAGTAGCTACTCTGCCTGAAATTAAAATGGAACTAGAGATTACAGAAGAATTACGATTAATACCTTCCTTAGTCATCGAAAAGATACGACCCTGCACCTTCTCCTGGCTAGCTCCCCTAGGACAATCTCTGGAAATATGGCCTGGCATGCCACAACGATAACAAGAACGAGTGCCAAATCTACACTCTCCACGATGAGGTCTGCCACACTTGGGACACAAAGATCTCTCAGAATCAGACGGAGCAACTGGCACTGACGGTGGCCTAGGACTCTGATCCACCTTGCCCTTCCCCTTGAATCGATCTCTGCCACGCTGACCTGAACTCTGGCCTCTTTGAACATTAGCCTGGTGCCTCGCCTGTCTCTCCCTGGCGATATCCTTCTCGTCCTGCTCTGCTAGCAACGCCTTGGACACAATCTCCTTGAAAGTCACAGCCTTGGACATATTGATATCACGCCTGATCTCCGCTCTAAGGCCTCGAATGAAGTGAGCACCTTTATCTTTATCACTGGTAGCAATGTACGGAGCAAAAAGGCAACCCTCCTCGAACCTGAGAATATACTCGTCCACATTCAAGCTCCCCTGACGAAGCTCCAAGAACTCTGTGACCTTCCTCGCTCGCAGTGCATCAGGAAAGTACTTGTCGTAGAAAAGCTCAGTAAACTCAGACCACTTCAAAGTAGAAACATCAATGCCAACCTTGGTCGCATTCCACCACAAACGTGCAGCTTTAACCAGCATGAAAACAGCACAACTGATACGGTCTCTGTCCTCATAGTGGAGATGATCAAAAATCGCCTCCAAAGCCTTGACCCACTCTACTGCAGCTAAAGGATCGGAGCTGCCTGGAAACTCGGGTGGATCCATCCTCTTAAACGCAGAAAAGATAGCATCAGAACCAACTGCTACTGGAGCAACCTGCCCCCTACCTTGGCCTCTGCCCTGGTCTGCTCCTTGCAGTCTAAGCAACTGCTGGATCTGCTCACTGTGAACCTTAGCCTGCTCCTTCAGTAACTTGCCGAACTCGTCGACAACTCTCGAGGACGAACTATCCTCCCCCTCTGACGCCTTACGCTTAGGAGGCATCCTCTACTCTACAATGCTCACAAGATACCAATCAATACATAACAATAGATAGATGCAAAGAAAACATACCCGGACAGTTGAAAGTAGACGAAGTCATATGCATTGGTCCGAAGAACACCGCTCTGATACCACTAAATGTGACACCCTGACCTCTTTTAAAATAAATACGCAGCGGAAATAAAATTTTCTCTTTAAAATATACGGAAGGAGTTTCAAAATACAATTCATCAAATATCTTTACAAAATAAATACATGATCATTTAAATGACATAACAAAAACAAAATATCATTCCTATGATCATGCCAAAATCCTCCTTCCAACGGTGTATGCATATGACCCCCGATCTACAGTCAACGTCCCGAGGCACCACTCTGATCTGCATCACATGAAAATAACTGAAATGAGAATAAATCTCAGCAAGTGGAACTCTTAAATAACAATGAACAATAACTCTGTAAAACATCTCTTTGAAATCATAAATACCATCAACTCTGAACTGTAAACTCTGAATATCAATAATATAGCAATAGCATAAAATATGATGGTATTTCTCTTTTGCTCTGGGGATTGATATCAATAGTATCTCTGCTCTGGGGTTGCTCGTATCCCAAATCGATATAAATACCGATAACTCTGAGGGATATAAGCCTCTGGGCGATGATCATCTAATATTGCATGCAATCTCTGACTATGTATTTATCAATCCGAAAACATTTAAACTCTTCTCTGGTTTTAACAATCACTTTGAACTCTATATATCTCTTTGTATTCCCTTTAATCAATAATGAGACATACAATGCCTCCAATACATATAACAATACATACTATGGATCAAATGAAAGGGAATAACACAATAAACTCTTTGAAACACATACATATAAAATCATGTGAGCAAAAGGAATGAATTTCCACTTACAAACCACAACAAACACCTCAACTTAGCTCTTGATCACCACCTACAACAAATAATCCACAAATAACACCAATATCAACTAAATATCCAAGATTACAAGCTAAATAATCCATAAATCCACATAAACAACCAACCTAAACAACTCTTAATTTACAACCTTAACAGAATCGCACCAAAAGCTTACCCAAGCTTCCTAGCACCAAGGAGAACGTCGATCTCAAGTCGAAATTCCAAACAAACGCTTGAATCGAAGATAGGAAGTGAAAGAAATGACCAAAAACCCTTGCAATGGAGAGAAATGCGAAAATGAGAAGGAAAGAAAAAGGAAAAGTGATGGCCAACCACTCCAAAATCGACTAAATATCTCGCCCATACCTTCACCGCGGGTGCGCCAACACAAGGACCGCGGGTGCGCAATGGCTACGGCATCTCAAAAAAAATCTGGAACTCGAACAGCGCGGGTGCGGCACTGCAAACAGCGCGGGTGCGGTCTCCACCGCGGGTGCGGTCACTGCAACACCGCGGGTGCGGTGTGCTCACGGCAAAACACTATTCCCATGCAACAAAAATCAAACCGAAACGCTGAAACGAACAACCAACATCATCTAATACCTCAAGACAATAAAACTAACAATACTATAGCCCAAAAATACAACTCTGAACATCTAATCAAATATCCCAAATAACAAACGAAACTTAAATCGTACCGTACACCGGGCTCGGCTATTACACTATCCACAACAACAAAAATAGAATTCCTCCCATTCTTAGTCCTAGGCAACCCCAAAATAAAGTCCATAGAAATGTCAATCCAAGTTCTTTTTAAGAATAGTACGCAAAAGTGTTCCTAAAGTTCTATTGACAACTTCAGTTTGTCCATCCGTTTGAGGATGACAAATAGTAGAAAACAACAATTTTGTGCCAAGTTTAGCCCATAGAGTCTTGCAAAAGTAACTCAAGAATTTAACATCGCGACCAGAAATAATAGTCCTAGGCATGCCATGCAACCTAGCGACTTCTCTAAAGAACAAATCCGCAATGTTTGAAGCATCATCGGTTTTATGACAAGCTATAAAATGTGCCATCTTAGAGAATCTATCCACAAAAACAAAAGTAGAATCCCGCCCCTTCTTAGTCCTAGGCAACCGCAAAATAAAGTCCATAGAAATGTCAATCCAAGTTCTTTTTAATAATATCACGCAAAAGTGTTCCCAAAGTTCTATTGACAACTTCAGTTTTTTCATCCGTTTGAGGATGACAAATAGTAGAAAACAACAATTTTTTGCCAAGTTTAGCCCATAAAGTCTTCCAAAAGTAACTCAAGAATTTAGCATCACGCCCGGAAACAATAGTCCTAGGCATGCCATGCAACTTAACGACTTCTTTAAAGAACAAATCCGCAATGTTTGAAGCATCATCGGTTTTATGACAAGCTATAAAATGTGCCATCTTAGAGAATCTATCCACAACAACAAAAATAGAATCCCGCCCCTTCTTAGTCCTAGGCAACCCCAAAATAAAGTCCATAAAAATGTCAATCCAAGTTCTTTTTAAGAATAGCACGCAAAAGTGCTCCCAAAGTTCTATTGACAACTTCAGTTTGTGCTTCCGTTTGAGGATAACAACTAGTAGAAAACAACAATTTTGTGTCAAGTTTAGCCCATAAAGTCTTCCAAAAGTAACTCAAGAATTTAACATCGCGACCAGAAATAATAGTCCTAGGCATGCCATGCAACCTAGCGACTTCTCTAAAGAACAAATCCGCAATGTTTGAAGCATCATCGGTTTTATGACAAGCTATAAAATGTGTCATCTTAGAGATTCTATCCACAAAAACAAAAATAGAATCCCGCCCCTTCTTAGTCCTAGGCAACCGCAAAATAAAGTCCATAGAAATGTCAATCCAAGTTCTTTATAAGAATAGCACGCAAAAGTGTTCCCAAAGTTCTATTGACAACTTCAGTTTGTTCATCCGTTTGAGGATGACAAATAGTAGAAAACAACAATTTTGTGCCAAGTTTAGCCCATAAAGTCTTCCAAAAGTAACTCAAGAATTTAGCATCACGACCGGAAACAATAGTCCTAGGCATGCCATGGAACCTAACGACTTCTCTAAAGAAAAAATCCTCAATGTTTGAAGCATCATCGGTTTTATGACAAGCTATAAAATGTGTCATCTTAGAGAATCTATCCACAACAACAAAAATAGAATCCCTCCCCTTCTTAGTCCTAGGCAACCCCAAAATAAAGTCCATAGAAATGTCAATCAAGGTTCTTTTTAAGAATAGCACGCAAAAGTGTTCCTAAAGTTCTATAGACAACTTCAGTTTGTCCATCCGTTTGAGGATGACAAGTAGTAGAAAACAACAATTTTGTGCCAAGTTTAGCCCATAGAGTCTTGCAAAAGTAACTCAAGAATTTAACATCGCGACCAGAAACAATAAACCTAGGCATGTCATGCAACCAAACGACGTCTCTAAAGAACAAATCCGCAATGTTTGAAGCATCATCGGTTTTATGACAAGCTATAAAATGTGCCATCTTAGAGAATCTATCCACAACAACAAAAATAGAATTCCTCCCATTCTTAGTCATAGGCAACCCCAAAAAAAAGTTCATAGAAATGTAAATCGAAATTCTTTTTAAGAATAGCACGCAAAAGTGTTCCCAAAGTTCTATTGACAACTTCAGTTTGTCCATCCGTTTGAGGATGACAAATAGTAGAAAACAACAATTTTGTGCCAAGTTTAGCCCATAAAGTCTTCCAAAAGTAACTCAAGAATTTAACATCGCGACCAAAAACAATAGTCCTAGGCATGCCATGCAACCTAGCGACTTCTCTAAAGAACAAATCCGCAATGTTTGAAGCATCATCGGTTTTATGACAAGCTATAAAATGTGCCATCTTAGAGAATCTATCCACAAAAACGAAAATAGAATCCCTCCCCTTCTTAGTCCTAGGCAACCGCAAAATAAAGTTCATAGAAATGTCAATCCAAGTTCTTTTTAAGAATAGTACGCAAAAGTGCTCCCAAAGTTCTATTGACAACTTCAGTTTGTGCATCCGTTTGAGGATGACAAGTAGTAGAAAACAACAATTTTGTGTCAAGTTTAGCCCATAAAGTCTTCCAAAAGTAACTCAAGAATTTAACATCGCGACCAGAAACAATAGTCCTAGGCTTGCCATGCAACCTAACGACTTCTCTAAAGAACAAATCCGCAATGTTTGAAGCATCATCGGTTTTATGACAAGCTCTAAAATGTGCCATTTTAGAGAATCTATCCAAAACAACAAAAATAGAATCTCTCCTCTTCTTAGTCCTAGACAACCCAAAATAAAGTCCATAGAAATGTCAATCAGAGTTCTTTTCAAGAATAGCACGCAAAAGTGTTCCCAAAGTTCTATTGACAACTTCAGTTTGTCCATCCGTTTGAGGATGACAAGTAGTAGAAAACAACAATTTTGTGCCAATTTTAGCCCATAAAGTCTTCCAAAAGTAACTCAAGAATTTAGCATCACGACCGAAAACAATAGTCCTAGGCATGCCATGGAACCTAACGACTTCTCTAAAGAACAAATCCTCAATGTTTGAAGCATCATCGGTTTTATGACAAGCTATAAAATGTGCCATCTTAGAGAATCTATCCACAACAACAAAAATAGAATCCCTCCCCTTCTTAGTCCTAGGCAACCCCAAAATAAAGTCCATAGAAATGTCAATCAGAGTTCTTTTTAAGAATAGCACGCAAAAGTGTTCCTAAAGTTCTATAGACAACTTCAGTTTGTCCATCCGTTTGAGGATGAAAAGTAGTAGAAAACAACAATTTTGTGCCAAGTTTAGCCCATAGAGTCTTGCAAAAGTAACTCAAGAATTTAACATCGCGACCAGAAACAATAAACCTAGGCATGTCATGCAACCAAACGACGTCTCTAAAGAACAAATCCGCAATGTTTGAAGCATCATCGGTTTTATGACAAGCTATAAAATGTGCCATCTTAGAGAATCTAATCTATCCACAACAACAAAAATAGAATTCCTCCCATTCTTAGTCATAGGCAACCCCAAAAAAAAGTTCATAGAAATGTAAATCGAAATTCTTTTTAAGAATAGCACGCAAAAGTGTTCCCAAAGTTCTATTGACAACTTCAGTTTGTCCATCCGTTTGAGGATGACAAATAGTAGAAAACAACAATTTTGTGCCAAGTTTAGCCCATAAAGTCTTTCAAAAGTAACTCAAGAATTTAACATCGCGACCAAAAACAATAGTCCTAGGCATGCCATGCAACCTAGCGACTTCTCTAAAGAACAAATCCGCAATGTTTGAAGCATCATCGGTTTTATGACAAGCTATAAAATGTGCCATCTTAGAGAATCTATCCACAAAAACGAAAATAGAATCCCTCCCCTTCTTAGTCCTAGGCAACCGCAAAATAAAGTTCATAGAAATGTCAATCCAAGTTCTTTTTAAGAATAGTACGCAAAAGTGCTCCCAAAGTTCTATTGACAACTTCAGTTTGTGCATCCGTTTGAGGATGACAAGTAGTAGAAAACAACAATTTTGTGTCAAGTTTAGCCCATAAAGTCTTCCAAAAGTAACTCAAGAATTTAACATCGCGACCAGAAACAATAGTCCTAGGCATGCCATGCAACCTAACGACTTCTCTAAAGAACAAATCCGCAATGTTTGAAGCATCGTCGGTTTTATGACAAGCTACTAAAATGTGCCATTTTAGAGAATCTATCCAAAACAACAAAAATAGAATCTCTCCTCTTCTTAGTCCTAGGCAACCCCAAAATAAAGTCCATAGAAATGTCAATCAGAGTTCTTTTCAAGAATAGCACGCAAAAGTGTTCCCAAAGTTCTATTGACAACTTCAGTTTGTCCATCCGTTTGAGGATGACAAGTAGTAGAAAAACAACAATTTTGTGCCAATTTTAGCCCATAAAGTCTTCCAAAAGTAACTCAAGAATTTAACATCGCGACCAGAAAGAATAGTCCTAGGCATGCCATGCAACCTAACGACTTCTCTAAAGAACAAATCCGCAATGTTTGAAGCATCATCGGTTTTATGACAAGCTATAAAATGTGTCATCTTTGAGAATCTATCCACAACACCAAAAATAGAATCCCGCCCCTTCTTCGTCCTAGGCAACCCCAAAATAAAGTCCATAGAAATGTCAATCCAAGTTCTTTTTAAGAATAGCACACAAAAGTGTTCCTAAAGTTCTCTTGACAACTTCAGTTTGTCCATCCGTTTGAAGATGACTAGTAGAAAACAACAATTTTGTGCCAAGTTTAGCCGATAAAGTCTTCCAAAAGTAACTCAAGAATTTAACATCGCGACCAGAAACAAGAGTCCTAGGCATGCCATGCAACCTAACGACTTCTCTAAAGAACAAATCCGCAATGTTTGAAGCATCATCGGTTTTATGACAAGCTCTAAAATGTGCCATTTTAGAGAATATATCCACAACAACAAAAATAGAATCTCTCCTCTTCTTAGTCCTAGGCAACCCCAAAATAAAGTCAATAGAAATGTCAATCAGAGTTCTTTTCAAGAATAGCACGCAAAAGTGTTCCCAAAGTTCTATTGACAACTTCAGTTTGTCCATCCGTTTGAGGATGACAAATAGTAGAAAACAACAATTTTGTGCCAAGTTTAGCCCATAAAGTCTTCCAAAACTAACTCAAGAATTTAACATCGCGACCAGAAATAATAGTCCTAGGCATGCCATGCAACCTAGCGACTTCTCTAAAGAACAAATCCGCAATGTTTGAAGCATCATCGGTTTTATGACAAGCTATAAAATGAGTCATCTTAGAGATTCTATCCACAAAAACAAAAATAGAATCCCGCCCCTTCTTAGTCTTAGGCAACCGCAAAATAAAGTCCATAGAAATGTCAATCCAAGTTCTTTTTAAGAATAGCACGCAAAAGTGTTCCCAAAGTTTTATTGACAACTTCAGTTTTTTCATCCGTTTGAGGATGACAAATAGTAGAAAACAACAATTTTGTGCCAAGTTTAGCCCATAAAGTCTTCCAAAAGTAACTCAAGAATTTAGCATCACGACCGGAAACAATAGTCCTAGGCATGCCATGCAACTTAACGACTTCTCTAAAGAACAAATCCGCAATGTTTGAAGCATCATCGGTTTTATGACAAGCTATAAAATGTGCCATCTTAGAGAATCTATCCACAACAACAAAAATAGAATCCCGCCCCTTCTTAGTCCTAGGCAACCCCAAAATAAAGTCCATAAAAATGTCAATCCAAGTTCTTTTTAAGAATAGCACGCAAAAGTGCTACCAAAGTTCTATTGACAACTTCAGTTTGTGCATCCGTTTATAGATAACAATTAGTAGAAAACAACAATTTTGTGTCAAGTTTAGCCCATAAAGTCTTCCAAAAGTAACTCAAGAATTTAACATCGCGACCAGAAACAATACTCCTAGGCATGCCATGCAACCTAACTACTTATCTAAAGAAAAAATCCGCAATGTTTGAAGTATCATCGGTTTTATGACAAGCTATAAAATGTGCCATATTAGAGAATCTATCCACAACAACAAAAATAGAATCCCTCCCCTTCTTAGTCCTAGGCAACCCCAAAATAAAGTCCATAGAAATGTCAATCAGAGTTCTTTTTAAGAATAGCACGCAAAAGTGTTCCTAAAGTTCTATAGACAAATTCAGTTTGTCCATCCGTTTGAGGATGACAAGTAGTAGAAAACAACAATTTTGTGCCAAGTTTAGCCCATAGAGTCTTGCAAAAGTAACTCAAGAATTTAACATCGCGACCAGAAACAATAAACCTAGGCATGCCATGCAACCTAACGACGTCTCTAAAGAACAAATCCGCAATGTTTGAAGCATCATCGGTTTTATGACAAGCTATAAAATGTGCCATCTTAGAGAATCTATCCACAACAACAAAAATAGAATCTCCCCATTCTTAGTCCTAGGCAACCCCAAAATAAAGTCCATAGAAATGTAAATCGAAGTTTTTTTTAAGATTAGCACGCAAAAGTGTTCCCAAAGTTCTATTGACAACTTCAGTTTGTCCATCCGTTTGAGGATGACAAATAGTAGAAAACAACAATTTTGTGCCAAGTTTAACCCATAAAGTCTTCCAAAAGTAACTCAAGAATTTAACATCGCGACCAGAAACAATAGTCCTAGGCATGCCATGCAACCTAGCGACTTCTCGCTAAAGAACAAATCTGCAATGTTTGAAGCATCATCGGTTTTATGACAAGCTATAAAATGTGCCATCTTAGAGAATCTATCCACAAAAACGAAAATAGAATCCCTCCCCTTCTTAGTCCTATGCAACCGCAAAATAAAGTTCATAGAAATGTCAATCCAAGTTCTTTTTAAGAATAGTACGCAAAAGTGCTCCCAAAGTTCTATTGACAACTTCAGTTTGTGCATCCATTTGAGGATGACAAGTAGTAGAAAACAACAATTTTGTGTCAAGTTTAGCCCATAAAGTCTTCCAAAAGTAACTCAAGAATTTAACATCGCGACCAGAAACAATAGTCCTAGGCTTGCCATGCAACCTAACGACTTCTCTAAAGAACAAATCCGCAATGTTTGAAGCATCATCGGTTTTATGACAAGCTCTAAAATGTGCCATTTTAGAGAATCTATCCAAAACAACAAAAATAGAATCTCTCCTCTTCTTAGTCCTAGACAACCCAAAATAAAGTCCATAGAAATGTCAATCAGAGTTCTTTTCAAGAATAGCACGCAAAAGTGTTCCCAAAGTTCTATTGACAACTTCAGTTTGTCCATCCGTTTGAGGATGACAAGTAGTAGAAAACAACAATTTTGTGCCAATTTTAGCCCATAAAGTCTTCCAAAAGTAACTCAAGAATTTAGCATCACGACCGGAAACAATAGTCCTAGGCATGCCATGGAACCTAACGACTTCTCTAAAGAACAAATTCTCAATGTTTGAAGCATCATCGGTTTTATGACAAGCTATAAAATGTGCCATCTTAGAGAATCTATCCACAACAACAAAAATAGAATCCCTCCCCTTCTTAGTCCTAGGCAACCCCAAAATAAAGTCCATAGAAATGTCAATCAGAGTTCTTTTTAAGAATAGCACGCAAAAGTGTTCCTAAAGTTCTATAGACAACTTCAGTTTGTCCATCCGTTTGAGGATGACAAGTAGTAGAAAACAACAATTTTGTGCCAAGTTTAGCCCATAGAGTCTTGCAAAAGTAACTCAAGAATTTAACATCGCGACCAGAAACAATAAACCTAGGCATGTCATGCAACCAAACGACGTCTCTAAAGAACAAATCCGCAATGTTTGAAGCATCATCGGTTTTATGACAAGCTATAAAATGTGCCATCTTAGAGAATCTAATCTATCCACAACAACAAAAATAGAATTCCTCCCATTCTTAGTCATAGGCAACCCCAAAAAAAAGTTCATAGAAATGTAAATCGAAATTCTTTTTAAGAATAGCACGCAAAAGTGTTCCCAAAGTTCTATTGACAACTTCAGTTTGTCCATCCGTTTGAGGATGACAAATAGTAGAAAACAACAATTTTGTGCCAAGTTTAGCCCATAAAGTCTTTCAAAAGTAACTCAAGAATTTAACATCGCGACCAAAAACAATAGTCCTAGGCATGCCATGCAACCTAGCGACTTCTCTAAAGAACAAATCCTCAATGTTTGAAGCATCATCGGTTTTATGACAAGCTATAAAATGTGCCATCTTAGAGAATCTATCCACAAAAACGAAAATAGAATCCCTCCCCTTCTTAGTCCTAGGCAACCGCAAAATAAAGTTCATAGAAATGTCAATCCAAGTTCTTTTTAAGAATAGCACGCAAAAGTGCTCCCAAAGTTCTATTGACAACTTCAGTTTGTGCATCCGTTTGAGGATGACAAGTAGTAGAAAACAACAATTTTGTGTCAAGTTTAGCCCATAAAGTCTTCCAAAAGTAACTCAAGAATTTAACATCGCGACCAGAAACAATAGTCCTAGGCATGCCATGCAACCTAACGACTTCTCTAAAGAACAAATCCGCAATGTTTGAAGCATCGTCGGTTTTATGACAAGCTCTAAAATGTGCCATTTTAGAGAATCTATCCAAAACAACAAAAATAGAATCTCTCCTCTTCTTAGTCCTAGGCAACCCCAAAATAAAGTCCATAGAAATGTCAATCAGAGTTCTTTTCAAGAATAGCACGCAAAAGTGTTCCCAAAGTTCTATTGACAACTTCAGTTTGTCCATCCGTTTGAGGATGACAAGTAGTAGAAAAACAACAATTTTGTGCCAATTTTAGCCCATAAAGTCTTCCAAAAGTAACTCAAGAATTTAACATCGCGACCAGAAAGAATAGTCCTAGGCATGCCATGCAACCTAACGACTTCTCTAAAGAACAAATCCGCAATGTTTGAAGCATCATCGGTTTTATGACAAGCTATAAAATGTGTCATCTTTGAGAATCTATCCACAACACCAAAAATAGAATCCCGCCCCTTCTTCGTCCTAGGCAACCCCAAAATAAAGTCCATAGAAATGTCAATCCAAGTTCTTTTTAAGAATAGCACACAAAAGTGTTCCTAAAGTTCTCTTGACAACTTCAGTTTGTCCATCCGTTTGAAGATGACTAGTAGAAAACAACAATTTTGTGCCAAGTTTAGCCGATAAAGTCTTCCAAAAGTAACTCAAGAATTTAACATCGCGACCAGAAACAATAGTCCTAGGCATGCCATGCAACCTAACGACTTCTCTAAAGAACAAATCCGCAATGTTTGAAGCATCATCGGTTTTATGACAAGCTCTAAAATGTGCCATTTTAGAGAATATATCCACAACAACAAAAATAGAATCTCTCCTCTTCTTAGTCCTAGGCAACCCCAAAATAAAGTCAATAGAAATGTCAATCAGAGTTCTTTTCAAGAATAGCACGCAAAAGTGTTCCCAAAGTTCTATTGACAACTTCAGTTTGTCCATCCGTTTGAGGATGACAAATAGTAGAAAACAACAATTTTGTGCCAAGTTTAGCCCATAAAGTCTTCCAAAACTAACTCAAGAATTTAACATCGCGACCAGAAATAATAGTCCTAGGCATGCCATGCAACCTAGCGACTTCTCTAAAGAACAAATCCGCAATGTTTGAAGCATCATCGGTTTTATGACAAGCTATAAAATGAGTCATCTTAGAGATTCTATCCACAAAAACAAAAATAGAATCCCGCCCCTTCTTAGTCTTAGGCAACCGCAAAATAAAGTCCATAGAAATGTCAATCCAAGTTCTTTTTAAGAATAGCACGCAAAAGTGTTCCCAAAGTTTTATTGACAACTTCAGTTTTTTCATCCGTTTGAGGATGACAAATAGTAGAAAACAACAATTTTGTGCCAAGTTTAGCCCATAAAGTCTTCCAAAAGTAACTCAAGAATTTAGCATCACGACCGGAAACAATAGTCCTAGGCATGCCATGCAACTTAACGACTTCTCTAAAGAACAAATCCGCAATGTTTGAAGCATCATCGGTTTTATGACAAGCTATAAAATGTGCCATCTTAGAGAATCTATCCACAACAACAAAAATAGAATCCCGCCCCTTCTTAGTCCTAGGCAACCCCAAAATAAAGTCCATAAAAATGTCAATCCAAGTTCTTTTTAAGAATAGCACACAAAAGTGCTACCAAAGTTCTATTGACAACTTCAGTTTGTGCATCCGTTTATAGATAACAATTAGTAGAAAACAACAATTTTGTGTCAAGTTTAGCCCATAAAGTCTTCCAAAAGTAACTCAAGAATTTAACATCGCGACCAGAAACAATACTCCTAGGCATGCCATGCAACCTAACTACTTATCTAAAGAAAAAATCCGCAATGTTTGAAGTATCATCGGTTTTATGACAAGCTATAAAATGTGCCATATTAGAGAATCTATCCACAACAACAAAAATAGAATCCCTCCCCTTCTTAGTCCTAGGCAACCCCAAAATAAAGTCCATAGAAATGTCAATCAGAGTTCTTTTTAAGAATAGCACGCAAAAGTGTTCCTAAAGTTCTATAGACAAATTCAGTTTGTCCATCCGTTTGAGGATGACAAGTAGTAGAAAACAACAATTTTGTGCCAAGTTTAGCCCATAGAGTCTTGCAAAAGTAACTCAAGAATTTAACATCGCGACCAGAAACAATAAACCTAGGCATGCCATGCAACCTAACGACGTCTCTAAAGAACAAATCCGCAATGTTTGAAGCATCATCGGTTTTATGACAAGCTATAAAATGTGCCATCTTAGAGAATCTATCCACAACAACAAAAATAGAATCTCCCCATTCTTAGTCCTAGGCAACCCCAAAATAAAGTCCATAGAAATGTAAATCGAAGTTTTTTTTAAGATTAGCACGCAAAAGTGTTCCCAAAGTTCTATTGACAACTTCAGTTTGTCCATCCGTTTGAGGATGACAAATAGTAGAAAACAACAATTTTGTGCCAAGTTTAACCCATAAAGTCTTCCAAAAGTAACTCAAGAATTTAACATCGCGACCAGAAACAATAGTCCTAGGCATGCCATGCAACCTAGCGACTTCTCGCTAAAGAACAAATCTGCAATGTTTGAAGCATCATCGGTTTTATGACAAGCTATAAAATGTGCCATCTTAGAGAATCTATCCACAAAAACGAAAATAGAATCCCTCCCCTTCTTAGTCCTATGCAACCGCAAAATAAAGTTCATAGAAATGTCAATCCAAGTTCTTTTTAAGAATAGTACGCAAAAGTGCTCCCAAAGTTCTATTGACAACTTCAGTTTGTGCATCCTTTTGAGGATGACAAGTAGTAGAAAACAACAATTTTGTGCCAAGTTTAGCCCATAAAGTCTTTCAAAAGTAACTCAAGAATTTAACATCGCGACCAAAAACAATAGTCCTAGGCATGCCATGCAACCTAGCGACTTCTCTAAAGAACAAATCCGCAATGTTTGAAGCATCATCGGTTTTATGACAAACTATAAAATGTGCCATCTTAGAGAATCTATCCACAAAAACGAAAATAGAATCCCTCCCCTTCTTAGTCCTATGCAACCGCAAAATAAAGTCAATAGAAATGTCAATCCAAGTTCTTTTTAAGAATAGTACGCAAAAGTGCTCCCAAAGTTCTATTGACAACTTCAGTTTGTCCATCCGTTTGAGGATGACAAATAGTAGAAAACAACAATTTTGTGCCAAGTTTAGCCCATAAAGTCTTCCAAAAGTAACTCAAGAATTTAACATCGCGACCAGAAATAATAGTCCTAGGCATGCCATGCAACCTAGCGACTTCTCTAAAGAACAAATCCGCAATGTTTGAAGCATCATCTGTTTTATGACAAGCTATAAAATGAGTCATCTTAGAGATTCTATCCACAAAAACAAAAATAGAATCCCGCCCCTTCTTAGTCTTAGGCAACCGCAAAATAAAGTCCATAGAAATGTCAATCCAAGTTCTTTTTAAGAATAGCACGCAAAAGTGTTCCCAAAGTTTTATTGACAACTTCAGTTTTTTCATCCGTTTGAGGATGACAAATAGTAGAAAACAACAATTTTGTGCCAAGTTTAGCCCATAAAGTCTTCCAAAAGTAACTCAAGAATTTAGCATCACGACCGGAAACAATAGTCCTAGGCATGCCATGCAACTTAACGACTTCTCTAAAGAACAAATCCGCAATGTTTGAAGCATCATCGGTTTTATGACAAGCTATAAAATGTGCCATCTTAGAGAATATATCCACAACAACAAAAATAGAATCCCGCCCCTTCTTAGTCCTAGGCAACCCCAAAATAAAGTCCATAAAAATGTCAATCCAAGTTCTTTTTAAGAATAGCACGCAAAAGTGCTACCAAAGTTCTATTGACAACTTCAGTTTGTGCATCCGTTTATAGATAACAATTAGTAGAAAACAACAATTTTGTGTCAAGTTTAGCCCATAAAGTCTTCCAAAAGTAACTCAAGAATTTAACATCGCGACCAGAAACAATACTCCTAGGCATGCCATGCAACCTAACTACTTATCTAAAGAAAAAATCCGCAATGTTTGAAGTATCATCGGTTTTATGACAAGCTATAAAATGTGCCATATTAGAGAATCTATCCACAACAACAAAAATAGAATCCCTCCCCTTCTTAGTCCTAGGCAACCCCAAAATAAAGTCCATAGAAATGTCAATCAGAGTTCTTTTTAAGAATAGCACGCAAAAGTGTTCCTAAAGTTCTATAGACAAATTCAGTTTGTCCATCCGTTTGAGGATGACAAGTAGTAGAAAACAACAATTTTGTGCCAAGTTTAGCCCATAGAGTCTTGCAAAAGTAACTCAAGAATTTAACATCGCGACCAGAAACAATAAACCTAGGCATGCCATGCAACCTAACGACGTCTCTAAAGAACAAATCCGCAATGTTTGAAGCATCATCGGTTTTATGACAAGCTATAAAATGTGCCATCTTAGAGAATCTATCCACAACAACAAAAATAGAATCTCCCCATTCTTAGTCCTAGGCAACCCCAAAATAAAGTCCATAGAAATGTAAATCGAAGTTTTTTTTAAGATTAGCACGCAAAAGTGTTCCCAAAGTTCTATTGACAACTTCAGTTTGTCCATCCGTTTGAGGATGACAAATAGTAGAAAACAACAATTTTGTGCCAAGTTTAACCCATAAAGTCTTCCAAAAGTAACTCAAGAATTTAACTTCGCGACCAGAAACAATAGTCCTAGGCATGCCATGCAACCTAGCGACTTCTCTAAAGAACAAATCTGCAATGTTTGAAGCATCATCGGTTTTATGACTAGCTATAAAATGTGCCATCTTAGAGAATCTATCCACAAAAACGAAAATAGAATCCCTCCCCTTCTTAGTCCTATGCAACCGCAAAATAAAGTTCATAGAAATGTCAATCCAAGTTCTTTTTAAGAATAGTACGCAAAAGTGCTCCCAAAGTTCTATTGACAACTTCAGTTTGTGCATCCGTTTGAGGATGACAAGTAGTAGAAAACAACAATTTTGTGTCAAGTTTAGCCCATAAAGTCTTCCAAAAGTAACTCAAGAATTTAACATCGCGACCAGAAACAATAGTCCTAGGCATGCCATGCAACCTAACGACTTCTCTAAAGAACAAATCCGCAATGTTTGAAGCATCATCGGTTTTATGACAAGCTCTAAAATGTGCCATTTTGGAGAATCTATCCAAAACAACAAAAATAGAATCTCTCCTCTTCTTAGTCCTAGGCAACCCCAAAATAAAGTCCATAGAAATGTAAATCAGTGTAATGCCCGAGAATTTAATTACCGTAATCTGAAATGATTTGGATTCGATTACCGTAATCTGAGATTAATCTGAAATGACTTATTGAATTAATTGCGATAATTATCGACGGAACGGATCGGATTAGAACACATGAGAAAGGTGTAAATGTGTGTGCCAAGAAAGAGCCCCGCGCACATGCGCTATAGGGATGGGCGCACATGCGCGGAGCTGGCCGAGGCTTGCGCGCACATGCGCGAGATAATGCGCGCACATGCGCGGCAAGGCCAGTACCATCGGCGCATATGCGCGACGGAGATGGCGCATATGCGCGGGAGGGCCAGTAGGGGTGGCGTATATGCGCGGAAATAATGGCGCATATGCGCGAGTAGTACTTTCGCCGAGACAGTAGGTCTCGCGCATATGCGCGAGTAGTGACCGCGCATTTGCGCGAGACGTGTTGGACAAAGGTTGTGCCATTTGCTTTGCATGCACGGAAGGTATGTATATATATATATATATTGGCATGCAATTCTTCAGAATTGGAAGGAGAAAATCGAGGGTTTAGGGAAAAGCTTTGTTCTTTTTCTTTAGAAATTGATTTACGAGCAAATCGTTTATCTAAATTGGAATCTGACTTCAGTTCTGAACTCCTCTCGCTACGAGCTACACAAGGACGTAAGTTGTATTAAATTTAGACAAGATTTGAATTTATGATGTTGTTAGAATTGAATATGATTCAGATATGGTGTTTCTACTACCGTAGATTTTGTAGAATCGAAGTCAGATTTAGAAACAGATTGTTTATGGAATTGTTATGAATTTTAAAGTTGATTTGATTAAGATTGCTATCAGAATTATGAGGTTATTCATTTTACAGTGTACAGATACTGAAGTTATAGATTGTACTGAGATTTATTAGGAATTCTGGTAGTGTAATTGTGATCTTAAGACTGACGGGGTTACAAGACTGTAGTGTTATGCCGTCTAAACATCAGTTGGTACAGATTGATCAGATTCAGTATTGGTTTCTGTTATCTCGTGATATTGTTGATATGAATCAGATTGTAGTTTATAAAGATATTGATCAGAACAGATTGTAAATCGGGTTACACATTGATACATTGTATCTGTTATTGTCATTTCAGATCAGATATGGACAAATTCGACTTCGAGACGTCGTCTTCATCAGATCAGGAAGAAAAAGGTATAATTCATGTGATATTCGGGAAGCATAACTCAAATTAGATTAATTTGAGTTTCCCAATAAAATCACATACTAGGTTATTGTTTATATTGTTACCTGATTATGCTTTGATTATAGAATTGTATTCCAGCAGGTAAGATAATTGTGATATTCAGTGATGAATAAGATTATGCTTTGCTTGCAGATTGTTATTCATTGCATTTAAGATAGGAGAGTCTTTGACAGGCATTGTCAAATAGCTAGACGTTTCGGTGTATCTCAGCATAGGAGTAGGTATTACTCTTATTGCCGCCGTTGATACAGCTCAGACCGAAGTCTAGGAATGAGACGTACAGTACCCCGATTGGGAGGGTAGGTAGTGACGTCTTATTCACACCGGGATCCCTAGAGTTATAGATCGAGTCAAGTCTAGACATGATTTGATTTGGACTTCATGCTTATATGGATGTGGCTTCTAGATCATGGGACCCATCGTTATTGCTTTCTGTTGTGCTAGCATGTTTTATGATTTAGCTTGTTTATATGCATGTTTATCTGATTTGAGCTGCATGCTTAATTTCATAGATTATGAAATATATTGTGTTTATACATGATCGCATGTGTTATGAATTAGTTTGTTTATATACATGCTTACCATGTTTTATACTGGGATTTATTCTCACCGGAGTTATCCGGCTGTTGTCGTGTTTTGTATGTGTGCATGACAACAGGTGGGGCTGGATCAGGGTCGAGAAGATGACGAGAGAAGACGAGTTTAGCGTGGTGATTCCGGACTTGTAGCAGACTTGATTTATTACTTGAATTTAGTAATTGAACCTTAGACTTAGGTTGTACAGTATTGTACTTTTCTACTGAAATGTAGTTTTTATACAGATATGTATATTATGTAGATGCCATTACCTTCCGCACTTTATTTTAAAAAGAAAAATTTTTAGACCCTGTTTTATCAGAACTGATAATTAAATCCCCAAAGATGATTAATAAGAAGATGATTAGCGTCCGGGTCCCCACAACAGGTGGTATCAGAGCCGATAGTTCCTTTAGACTTAGATTATCAGAGCCAAGATCCTTTAGAGATAGATCTTTAGATTGAGATAGTCAGAACTGATAGATTTTTTTTGATTGACTTAGATTGAGATAGAAGAGAATGAGTGGGGTAGATGAATTTTCTTTCCTTGCATGTGTGTGCTAGCATGAGATTGATTTTAATGTTGACTGACATTGTGTGCTAGCATGAGACTATGTGTTACTGCTTAAAGATACATGTTTACCTGATTATATGATTTGAATTGGTATTATGTATTCTTGAGTATGAATCAGATCGGATTCATGATCAGCAGTAAGATGATCATGATCAGAGAAAGATTGGTACAGAATTGTAGTACTAGATTACTAATGTGTTTGGTAATCAGATGTGCCGCCCAGAAGAATTCCAGAAAGAGACAGTACTTCATATGATCAGACAGGTAGGTCAGAACCTCAGATAGACGTGTCAGAAATTCAGATGGAAACACAGTTACAGAGGTTCCAGTCGTTTCAGCCGCCGGTTCTGAAGGGAAATGAGACGTCAGCAGATTGTGAAAAGTGGCTTGAAGAAATAGAAATGTTATTGGAATTCCTAGATTTCACAGATGAGTGTAGAATTAGGCTTATTGAGAACCAGTTGCACGAAGCTGCCAGAAGATGGTGGTTACTCACCAAAGGAGCTTTAGAGCAGAGTCGTTCAGTGATTTCATGGAAGATTTTTAAGGTTAAGTTCTACCAAAGATTCTTCCCCGTGTCATATAGGGAGGACAGAAGTGCAGAATTTGCAAACCTACAACAGGATCAGATGAGTATTGATGAATACTTAGCACAGTTCTTCACCTTGTTACGTTTTGCCCCTCTTATAGCTAGAACTGATCATGCTATATCTAGTCAGTTCATTCAGGGATTAAATCCAGAAATACGTACATTGGTGAATGTGAAGCAATCGAGTAGTTTCGCTGATACCTTGAACAGGGCCAAAAGAGCAGAAACGGTTCTGATAGGACAACAGGGAGTCTCGTATGATCTTCCAACATTAAATCCACAGCAACTGCCTTCTAGAGTTGAGATTGGCAGCAGCAGTGATAGGAGGAAAGAACCATTGAAGATTCAAAAGAAACAGTTCAAGAAGTTAGGAAGTGATTCCTCTAGTTCTAGCAGTCCTAGTCCGAGCTATACCGGAGTGTATTGCAGGACGTGTGGAGGGCGACATTCCACAGAACAATGTAAAGGAGTGCTTGGTAAATGTAATGTGTGTAAGCAAACGGGACACTTTGCTAAGGTTTGTCCCCAGAAGGGTTCTCGAAGATCTTAAAGAGCAGGGTCATTGGTGATAATGACTGAAGAACAGACTCAGAATTCACAACAGGTACTATTTCTTGTATGATTATATGCATAGGTATTCATAAGTACAAGGGCAATTTTTATGAGTATCTGTGATTGGATAGCATGAAGATATGATGTATCTGTTGAGTCTGTGTATACTGTAGTATTGATTCCTTGGTTGTTGAGGAATATGTTGATATCAGAAATTTCTGTGACATATTATATACTACAGTTAGATGAGGATGGGACTGGATTAGATTATGATGTACTTGTAATTGTCTGATTTGGATTGCATTATAGACATGTATATGCTAAACAAGTACAGAAATATCGTAGAATGTGTTCCAGAAATGGTAAGATTTAGACCCGATCTAGTTGATAAATGAGGATTTTAGATCCAGAATCCCTTAGAAAATTGTATTGTTTAGGGCTCGATTATTACAGAAAGGAACAGATGGCATCCTTATGTATCCAGTAGATCCACTGAAATCGAGCCTAACAATTACAAATTTGATAGTAATGTACGAGTAGATTGCTAATCGGTAAATAAGATGTCAGATTTGTTTTGTATCAGAAAGATAGATTTTAGAATTGAATCGATACCAAGTACTGTGTTTAGTTAGAATTCAGTACAGAATGAAGTGAAAGAATTGACAGATTAAAGTAGGGACTGAAGAATACAGTTGATTGAGTATTTGTTCGTCGATATTTCAGATTATGTTTCTAAATTGATAGAGTCTGTATTCAGAAATATTCTGAAGATTTAGGCTTGTTATATCTATGATCTGAGGATATATGCACAATATCTGACTGACTAATTAAATATTTGAAGATTTTGTTGATTATTCAGAAAACGGTGTTCTTGTATACAGAGATGGGTCAGGTAGGAATCCGGTATACAGTTATTGATACAGGTTTTTATTCAGACTATGCAGTATCAGAAATATCAAAATTAGCAGAATGTCAAAGATGTCAGAACTTTATTAGCTGGTTTGGGCAGATTATCTTCTTCTGATTATCTTATTCTTGTATTGCTGTATATCTGCTGAGTATTGTTATTGTTCTAAATCAGTATTTGAGACATTTTATATTGGTTGGGAGTATATTCTAATTGCAGATGAGATATAGCAGTTGATCTGGGCAGTATGAAGATTGGTCAGCCAGCCAGAATTTATTATGTTATGAGTTTCTTAAACTCACTAGATCTGTATAAGTTCTTTCTATTCAGAATTCGATGTGATATTACCGTTATTATGAATCAGTGTAATACAGTTTATTGTAAACAGTTGAAATCAGAGCAGAGTATCGTTTACAGTAACAGATATGTGACTTTGTGTTTGTATCAGACAGACTACTTCTATTGTGTGATGTCAGAATGTTTCAGAATTATTTATAGCTTTTGATATGGGTAGTCAGAGCCGAATGTCAGGTAGGTATTTCTTCATTATTTTATATTATTAACTGATTGTTTATACCGGATAGTTCGAATCTAAAGTCACAAGTAGTGTCAGAAATGCACCGCAGGGGATTCAGTTTTCATTCAGATATTTCAGAATGTATGATATTCGAACAAATAGTGTTGGTATAGACAGATTTGATCAGTTATAACAGAATTTGTACCGAAATGTTGGCAGAAATTGTACCGATATGTCCGAATCGCTAACAGTAGAAGTTAGAAAGATAGAACTCAGAAGATTATTACCGACTTAGTATAATCTTGAATAGAAATGGAAGTACATTTCTAGGACTGATGTAATGAAATTACCGCCATTTTCTTCAGATTGGGATATGGTATGATCGTGATTGATAGATTGTTCAATCTATATCTAGTAGTTTGTAAAGATGATGTACAAACAGAACTAGGTGACAGAGATCTCTGTCAAAGAAATAGTCAGATTGACTAGAATGATGATTTCGAGTAGAGTATATCAGACTATGATTACGATTAAGTGTGTACTTGTGGTAGATTATATCATAAGCTCTCTCTGGCAGATTGTTCACAAATTGACAGGTAGTCGGAGTGTCTTGTTCAGATATTGAAAGATATTGGTAGAACTCTAGTGCTGAATGTTAGCACTAGTTATCAAGATAATTCAGAATGGATAGATGTAGGAAACCAATGTCGGATGATGACGATTGGTATTTGAAACCGAAGATGGAATAGGTCCTTGATTGGGATAAACAGATGAGATAGCAACTACAGGTGGTATTGCTTTGTTATGGATTGCAATTAGTATATATGGATGTTGTATAGCCAATGTTATCCGACTGAGATACTTGATGAATTCTGATTCCAGACTACAATCAGAGATTGATTCGGCTAGTGAAATGAGTTTGGATGTTAAACTCTGTTATACAGTTCTTCTGATAGATTTGGTTTGATGATTGGTGAGTTCGAGGACGAACTCAGATCTAAGAGGGGGAGAAATGTAATGCCCGAGAATTTAATTACCGTAATCTGAAATGATTTGGATACGATTACCGTAATCTGAGATTAATCTGAAATGACTTATTGAATTAATTGCGATAATTATCGACGGAACAGATCGGATTAGAACACATGAGAAAGGTGTAAATGTGTGTGCCAAGAAAGAGCCCCGCGCACATGCGCTGTAGGGATGGGCGCACTTGCGCGGAGCTGGCCGAGGCTTGCGCGCACATGCGCGAGATAATGCGCGCACATGCGCGGCAAGGCCAGTACCATCGGCGCATATGCGCGACGGAGATGGCGCATATGCGCGGGAGGGCCAGTAGGGGTGGCGCATATGCGCGGAAATAATGGCGCATATGCGCGAGTAGTACTTTCGCCGAGACAGTAGGTCTCGCGCATATGCGCGAGTAGTGACCGCGCATATGCGCGAGACGTGTTGCACAAAGGTTGTGCCATTTGCTTTGCATGCACGGAAGGTACGTATATATATATATATATATATATTGGCATGCAATTCTTCAGAATTGGAAGGAGAAAATCGAGGGTTTAGGGAAAAGCTTTGTTCTTTTTCTTTAGAAATTGATTTACGAGCAAATCGTTTATCTAAATTGGAATCTGACTTCAGTTCTGAACTCCTCTCGCTACGAGCTACACAAGGACGTAAGTTGTATTACATTTAGACAAGATTTGAATTTATGATGTTGTTAGAATTGAATATGATTCAGATATGGTGTTTCTACTACCGTAGATTTTGTAGAATCGAAGTCAGATTTAGAAACAGATTGTTTATGTAATTGTTATGAATTTTAAAGTTGATTTGATTAAGATTGCTATCAGAATTATGAGGTTATTCATTTTACAGTGTACAGATACTGAAGTTATAGATTGTACTGAGATTTATTAGGAATTCTGGTAGTGTAATTGTGATGTTAAGACTGACGGGGTTACAAGACTGTAGTGTTATGCCGTCTAAACATCAGTTGGTACAGATTGATCAGATTCAGTATTGGTTTCTGTTATCTCGTGATATTGTTGATATGAATCAGATTGTAGTTTATAAAGATATTGATCAGAACAGATTGTAAATCGGGTTACACATTGATATAGTGTATCTGTTATTGTCATTTCAGATCAGATATGGACAAATTCGACTTCGAGACGTCGTCTTCATCAGATCAGGAAGACAAAGGTATAATTCATGTGTTATTCGGGAAGCATAACTCAAATTAGATTAATTTGAGTTTCCCAATAAAATCACATACTAGATTATTGTTTATATTGTTACCTGATTATGCTTTGATTATAGAATTGTATTCAAGCAGGTAAGATAATTGTGATATTCAGTGATGAATATGATTATGCTTTGCTTGCAGATTGTTATTCATTGCATTTAAGATAGGAGAGTCTTTGACAGGCATTGTCAAATAGCTAGACGTTTCGGTGTATCTCAGCATAGGAGTAGGTATTACTCTTATTTCCGCCGTTGATACAGCTCAGACCGAAGTCTAGGAATGAGACGTACATTACCCCGATTGGGAGGGTAGGTAGTGACGTCTTATTCACACCGGGATCCCTAGAGTTATAGATCGAGTCAAGTCTAGACATGATTTGATTTGGACTTCATGCTTATATGGATGTGGCTTCTAGATCATGGGTCCCATCGTTATTGCTTTCAGTTGTGCTAGCATGTTTTATGATTTAGCTTGTTTATATGCATGTTTATCTGATTTGAGCTGCATGCTTAATTTCATAGATTATGAAATATATTGTGTTTATACATGATCGCATGTGTTATGAATTAGTTTGTTTATATACATGCTTACCATGTTTTACACTGGGATTTATTCTCACCGGAGTTATCCGGCTGTTGTCGTGTTTTGTATGTGTGCATGACAACAGGTGGGGCTGGATCAGGGTCGAGAAGATGACGAGAGAAGACGAGTTTAGCGTGGTGATTCCGGACTTGTAGCAGACTTGATTTATTACTTGAATTTAGTAATTGAACCTTAGACTTAGGTTGTACAGTATTGTACTTTTCTACTGAAATGTAGTTTTTATACAGATATGTATATTATGTAGATGCCATTACCTTCCGCACTTTATTTTAAAAAGAAAAATTTTTAGACCCTGTTTTATCAGAACTGATAATTAAATCCCCAAAGATGATTAATAAGAAGATGATTAGCGTCCGGGTCCCCACAATCAGAGTTCTTTTCAAGAATAGCACGCAAAAGTGTTCCCAAAGTTCTATTGACAACTTCAGTTTGTCCATCCGTTTGAGGATGACAAGTAGTAGAAAACAACAATTTTGTGCCAAGTTTAGCCCTTAAAGTCTTCCAAAAGTAACTCAAGAATTTAACATCGCGACCAGAAACAATAGTCCTAGGCATGCCATGCAACCTAACGACTTCTCTAAAGAACAAATCCGCAATGTTTGAAGCATCATCGGTTTTATGACAAGCTATAAAATGTGCCATCTTTGAGAATCTATCCACAACACCAAAAATAGAATCCCGCCTCTTCTTCGTCCTAGGCAACCCCAAAATAAAGTCCATAGAAATGTCTATCCAAGTTCTTTTTAAGAATAGCACGCAAAAGTGTTCCCAAAGTTCTCTTGACAACTTCAGTTTGTCCATCCGTTTGAGGATGACTAGTAGAAAACAACAATTTTGTGCCAAGTTTAGCCGATAAAGTCTTCCAAAAGTAACTCAAGAATTTAACATCGCGACCAGAAACAATAGTCCTAGGCATGCCATGCAACCTAGCGACTTCTATAAAGAACAAATCCGCAATGTTTGAAGCATCATCGGTTTTATGACAAGCTATAAAATGTGCCATCTTAGAGAATCTATCCACAAAAACGAAAATAGAATCCCTCCCCTTCTTAGTCCTAGGCAACCGCAAAATAAAGTTCATAGAAATGTCAATCCAAGTTCTTTTTAAGAATAGTACGCAAAAGTGCTCCCAAAGTTCTATTGACAACTTCAGTTTGTGCATCCGTTTGAGGATGACAAGTAGTAGAAAACAACAATTTTGTGTCAAGTTTAGCCCATAAAGTCTTCCAAAAGTAACTCAAGAATTTAACATCGCGACCAGAAACAATAGTCCTAGGCATGCCATGCAACCTAACGACTTCTCTAAAGAACAAATCCGCAATGTTTGAAGCATCATCGGTTTTATGACAAGCTCTAAAATGGAATCTATCCACAACAACAAAAATAGAATCTCTCCTCTTCTTATTCCTAGGCAACCCCAAAATAAAGTCAATAGAAATGTCAATCAGAGTTCTTTTCAAGAATATCACGCAAAAGTGTTCCCAAAGTTCTATTGACAACTTCAGTTTGTCCATCCGTTTGAGGATGACAAGTAGTAGAAAACAACAATTTTGTGCCAAGTTTAGCCCATAAAGTCTTCCAAAAGTAACTCAAGAATTTAACATCGCGACCAGAAACAATAGTCCTAGGCATGCCATGCAACCTAACGACTTCTCTAAAGAACAAATCCGCAATGTTTGAAGCATCATCGGTTTTATGACAAGCTATAAAATATGCCATCTTTGAGAATCTATCCACAACACAAAAATAAAATCCCGCCCCTTCTTAGTCCTAGGCAACCCCAAAATAAAGTCCATAAAAATGTCAATCCAAGTTCTTTTTAAGAATAGCACGCAAAAGTGCTACCAAAGTTCTATTGACAACTTCAGTTTGTGCATCCGTTTGAGGATAACAAGTAGTTGAAAACAACAATTTTGTGTCAAGTTTAGCCCATAAAGTCTTCCAAAAGTAACTCAAGAATTTAACATCGCGACCAGAAATAATAGTCCTAGGCATGCCATGCAACCTAACGACTTATCTAAAGAAAAAATCCGCAATGTTTGAAGTATCATCGGTTTTATGACAAGCTATAAAATGTGCCATATTAGAGAATCTATCCACAACAACAAAAACCTTCTTAGTCCTAGGCAACCCCAAAATAAAGTCCATAGAAATGTCTATCCAAGTTCTTTTTAAGAATAGCACGCAAAAGTGTTCCCAAAGTTCTCTTGACAACTTCAGTTTGTCCATCCGTTTGAGGATGACTAGTAGAAAACAACAATTTTGTGCCAAGTTTAGCCGATAAAGTCTTCCAAAAGTAACTCAAGAATTTAACATCGCGACCAGAAACAATAGTCCTAGGCATGCCATGCAACCTAGCGACTTCTATAAAGAACAAATCCGCAATGTTTGAAGCATCATCGGTTTTATGACAAGCTATAAAATGTGCCATCTTAGAGAATCTATCCACAAAAACGAAAATAGAATCCCTCCCCTTCTTAGTCCTAGGCAACCGCAAAATAAAGTTCATAGAAATGTCAATCCAAGTTCTTTTTAAGAATAGTACGCAAAAGTGCTCCCAAAGTTCTATTGACAACTTCAGTTTGTGCATCCGTTTGAGGATGACAAGTAGTAGAAAACAACAATTTTGTGTCAAGTTTAGCCCATAAAGTCTTCCAAAAGTAACTCAAGAATTTAACATCGCGACCAGAAACAATAGTCCTAGGCATGCCATGCAACCTAACGACTTCTCTAAAGAACAAATCCGCAATGTTTGAAGCATCATCGGTTTTATGACAAGCTCTAAAATGGAATCTATCCACAACAACAAAAATAGAATCTCTCCTCTTCTTATTCCTAGGCAACCCCAAAATAAAGTCAATAGAAATGTCAATCAGAGTTCTTTTCAAGAATATCACGCAAAAGTGTTCTCAAAGTTCTATTGACAACTTCAGTTTGTCCATCCGTTTGAGGATGACAAGTAGTAGAAAACAACAATTTTGTGCCAAGTTTAGCCCATAAAGTCTTCCAAAAGTAACTCAAGAATTTAACATCGCGACCAGAAACAATAGTCCTAGGCATGCCATGCAACCTAACGACTTCTCTAAAGAACAAATCCGCAATGTTTGAAGCATCATCGGTTTTATGACAAGCTATAAAATATGCCATCTTTGAGAATCTATCCACAACACAAAAATAAAATCCCGCCCCTTCTTAGTCCTAGGCAACCCCAAAATAAAGTCCATAAAAATGTCAATCCAAGTTCTTTTTAAGAATAGCACGCAAAAGTGCTACCAAAGTTCTATTGACAACTTCAGTTTGTGCATCCGTTTGAGGATAACAAGTAGTTGAAAACAACAATTTTGTGTCAAGTTTAGCCCATAAAGTCTTCCAAAAGTAACTCAAGAATTTAACATCGCGACCAGAAATAATAGTCCTAGGCATGCCATGCAACCTAACGACTTATCTAAAGAAAAAATCCGCAATGTTTGAAGTATCATCGGTTTTATGACAAGCTATAAAATGTGCCATATTAGAGAATCTATCCACAACAACAAAAATAGAATCCCTCCCCTTCTTAGTCCTAGGCAACCCCAAAATAAAGTCCATAGAAATGTCAATCAGAGTTCTTTTTAAGAATAGCACGCAAAAGTGTTCCTAAAGTTCTATAGACAACTTCAGTTTGTCCATCCGTTTGAAGATGACAAGTAGTAGAAAACAACAATTTTGTGCCAAGTTTAGCCCATAGAGTCTTGCAAAAGTAACTCAAGAATTTAACATCGCGACCAGAAACAATAAACCTAGGCATGCCATGCAACCTAACGACGTCTCTAAAGAACAAATCCGCAATGTTTGAAGCATCATCGGTTTTATGACAAGCTATAAAATGTGCCATCTTAGAGAATCTATCCACAACAACAAAAATAGAATCTCCCCATTCTTAGTCCTAGGCAACCCCAAAATAAAGTCCATAGAAATGTAAATCGAAGTTCTTTTTAAGAATAGCACGCAAAAAGTGTTCCCAAAGTTCTATTGACAACTTCAGTTTGTCCATCCGTTTGAAGATGACAAATAGTAGAAAACAAAAATTTTGTGCCAAGTTTAGCCCATAAAGTCTTCCAAATGTAACTCAAGAATTTAACATCGCGACCAGAAACAATTGTCCTAGGCATGCCATGCAACCTAGCGACTTCTCTAAAGAACAAATCCGCAATGTTTGAAGCATCATCGGTTTTATGACAAGCTATAAAATGTGCCATCTTAGAGAATCTATCCACAAAAACGAAAATAGAATCCCTCCCCTTCTTAGTCCTAGGCAACCGCAAAATAAAGTTCATAGAAATGTCAATCCAAGTTCTTTTTAAGAATAGTAAGCAAAAGTGCTCCCAAAGTTCTATTGACAACTTCAGTTTGTGCATCCGTTTGAGGATGACAAGTAGTAGAAAACAACAATTTTGTGTCAAGTTTAGCCCATAAAGTCTTCCAAAAGTAACTCAAGAATTTAACATCGCGACCAGAAACAATAGTCCTAGGCATGCCATGCAACCTAACGACTTCTCTAAAGAACAAATCCACAATGTTTGAAGCATCATCGGTTTTATGACAAGCTCTAAAATATGCCATTTTAGAGAATCTATCCAAAACAACAAAAATAGAATCTCTTCTCTTCTTAGTCCAAGGCAACCCCAAAATAAAGTCCATAGAAATATCAATCAGAGTTCTTTTCAAGAATAGCACGCAAAAGTGTTCCCAAAGTTCTATTGACAACTTCAGTTTGTCCATCCGTTTGAGGATGACAAGTAGTAGAAAACAACAATTTTGTGCCAAGTTTAGCCCATAAAGTCTTCCAAAAGTAACTCAAGAATTTAACATCGCGACCAGAAACAATAGTCCTAGGCATGCCATGCAACCTAACGACTTTTCTAAAGAACAAATCCGCAATGTTTGAAGCATCATCGGTTTTATGACAAGCTATAAAATGTGCCATCTTTGAGAATCTATCCACAACACCAAAAATAGAATCTCGCCCCTTCTTCGTCCTAGGCAACCCCAAAATAAAGTCCATAGAAATGTCAATCCAAGTTCTTTTTAAGAATAGCACGCAAAAGTGTTCCCAAAGTTCTCTTGACAACTTCAGTTTGTCCATCCGTTTGAGGATGACTAGTAGAAAACAACAATTTTGTGCCAAGTTTAGCCCATAAAGTCTTCCAAAAGTAACTCAAGAATTTAACATCGCGACCAGAAACAATAGTCCTAGGCATGCCATGCAACCTAACGACTTCTCTAAAGAACAAATCCGCAATGTTTGAAGCATCATCGGTTTTATGACAAGCTCTAAAATGTGCCATCTTTGAGAATCTATCCACAACAACAAAAATAGAATCCCGCCCCTTCTTAGTCCTGGGCAACCCCAAAATAAAGTCCATAGAAATGTCAATCCAAGTTCTTTTTAAGAATAGCACGCAAAAGTGTTGCCAAAGTTCTCTTGACAACTTCAGTTTGTCCATCCGTTTGAGGATGACTAGAAGAAAACAACAATTTTGTGCCAAGTTTAGCCCATAAAGTCTTCCAAAAGTAACTCAAGAATTTAACATCGCGACCAGAAACAATAGTCCTAGGCATGCCATGCAATCTAACGACTTCTCTAAAGAACAAATCCGCAATGTTTGAAGCATCATCGGTTTTATGACAAGCTATAAAATGTGCCATCTTAGAGAATCTATCCACAACAACAAAAATAGAATCCCTCCCCTTCTTAGTCCTAGGCAACCCCAAAATAAAGTCCATAGAAATGTCAATCCAAGTTCTTTTTAAGAATAGCACGCAAAAGTGCTCCCAAAGTTCTATTGACAACTTCAGTTTGTGCATCCGTTTGAGGATGACAAGTAGTAGAAAACAACAATTTTGTGTCAAGTTTAGCCCATAAAGTCTTACAAAAGTAACTCAAGAATTTAACATCGCGACCAGAAACAATAGTCCGAGGCATGCCATGCAACCTAACGACTTCTCTAAAGAACAAATCCGCAATGTTTGAAGCATCATCGGTTTTATGACAAGCTATAAAATGTGCCATCTTAGAGAATCTATCAACAACAACAAAAATAGAATCCCTCCCCTTCTTAGTCCTAGGCAACCCCAAAATAAAGTCCATAGAAATGTCAATCAGAGTTATTTTTAAGAATAGCACGCAAAAGTGTTCCTAAAGTTCTATAGACTACTTCAGTTTGTCCATCCGTTTGAGGATGATAAGTAGTAGAAAACAACAATTTTGTGCCAAGTTTATCCCATAGAGTCTTGCAAAAGTAACTCAAGAATTTAACATCGCGACCAGAAACAATAAACCTAGGCATGCCATGCAACCTAACGACGTCTCTAAAGAACAAATCCGCAATGTTTGAAGCATCATCGGTTTTATGACAAGCTATAAAATGTGCCATCTTAGAGAATCTATCCACAACAACAAAAGTAGAATTCCTCCCATTCTTAGTCCTAGGCAACCCCAAAATGAAGTCCATAGAAATGTCAATCCAAGTTCTTTTTAAGAATAGTACGCAAAAGTGTTCCTAAAATTCTATTGACAACTTCAGTTTGTCCATCCGTTTGAGGATGACAAATAGTAGATAACATCAATTTTGTGCCAAGTTTAGCCCATAAAGTCTTCCAACAGTAACTCAAGAATTTAACATCGCGACCAGAAATAATAGTCCTAGGCATGCCATGCAACCTAGCGACTTCTCTAAAGAACAAATCCGCAATGTTTGAAGCATCATCGGTTTTATAACAAGCTATAAAATGTGCCATCTTAGAGAATCTATCCACAAAAACAAAAATAGAATCCCGCCCCTTCTTAGTCCTAGGCAACCGCAAAATAAAGTTCATAGAAATGTCAATCCAAGTTCTTTTTCAGAATAGCACGCAAAAGTGTTCCCAAAGTTCTATAGACAACTTCAGTTTTTTCATCCGTTTGAGGATGACAAATAGTAGAAAACAACAATTTTGTGCCAAGTTTAGCCCATAAAGTCTTCCGAAAGTAACTCAAGAATTTAGCATCGCGACCGGAAACAATAGTCCTAGGCATGCCATGCAACCTAACGACTTCTCTAAAGAACAAATCCGCAATGTTTGAAGCATCATCGGTTTTATGACAAGCTATAAAATGTGCCATCTTAGAGAATCTATCCACAACAACAAAAATAGAATCCCGCCCCTTCTTAGTCCTAGGCAACCCCAGAATAAAGTCCATAGAAATGTCAATCCAAGTTCTTTTTAAGAATAGCACGCAAAAGTGTCCCTAAAGTTCTCTTGACAACTTCAGTTTGTCCATCCGTTTGAGGATGACAAATAGTAGAAAACAACAATTTTGTGTCAAGTTTAGCCCATAAAGTCTTCCAAAAGTAACTCAAGAATTTAACATCGCGACCAGAAACAATAGTCCTAGGCATGCCATGCAACCTAACGACTTCTCTAAAGAACAAATCCGCAATGTTTGAAGCATCATCGGTTTTATGACAAGCTATAAAATGTGCCATCTTTGAGAATCTATCCACAACACCAAAAATAGAATCCCGCCCCTTCTTCGTCCTAGGCAACCCCAAAATAAAGTCCATAGAAATGTCAATCCAAGTTCTTTTTAAGAATAGCACGCAAAAGTGTTCCCAAAGTTCTCTTGACAACTTCAGTTTGTCCATCCGTTTGAGGATGACTAGTAGAAAACAACAATTTTGTGCCAAGTTTAGCCCATAAAGTCTTCCAAAAGTAACTCAAGAATTTAACATCGCGACCAGAAACAATAGTCCTAGGCATGCCATGCAACCTAACGACTTCTCTAAAGAACAAATCCGCAATGTTTGAAGCATCATCGGTTTTATGACAAGCTCTAAAATGTGCCATTTTAGAGAATCTATCCACAACAACAAAAATAGAATCTATCATCTTCTTAGTCCTAGGCAACCCCAAAATAAAGTCCATAGAAATGTCAATCAGAGTTCTTTTCAAGAATAGCACGCAAAAGTGTTCCCAAAGTTCTATTGACAACTTCAGTTTGTCCATCCGTTTGAGGATGACAAGTAGTAGAAAACAACAATTTTGTGCCAAGTTTAGCCCATAAAGTCTTCCAAAAGTAACTCAAGAATTTAACATCGCGACCAGAAACAATAGTCCTAGGCATGCCATGCAACCTAACGACTTCTCTAAAGAACAAATCCGCAATGTTTGAAGCATCATCGGTTTTATGACAAGCTATAAAATGTGCCATCTTAGAGAATCTATCCACAACAACAAAAATAGAATCCCTCCCCTTCTTAGTCCTAGGCAACCCCAAAATAAAGTCCATTGAAATGTCAATAAGAGTTATTTTTAAGAATAGCACGCAAAAGTGTTCCTAAAGTTCTATAGACAACTTCAGTTTGTCCATCCGTTTGAGGATGACAAGTAGTAGAAAACAACAATTTTGTGCCAAGTTTAGCCCATAGAGTCTTGCAAAAGTAACTCAAGAATTTATCATCGCGACCAGAAACAATAAACCTAGGCATGCCATGCAACCTAACGACGTCTCTAAAGAACAAATCCGCAATGTTTGAAGCATCATCGGTTTTATGACAAGCTATAAAATGTGCCATCTTAGAGAATCTATCCACAACAACAAAAATAGAATCTCCCCATTCTTAGTCCTAGGCAACCCCAAAATAAAGTCCATAGAAATGTAAATCGAAGTTTTTTTTAAGATTAGCACGCAAAAGTGTTCCCAAAGTTCTATTGACAACTTCAGTTTGTCCATCCGTTTGAGGATGACAAATAGTAGAAAACAACAATTTTGTGCCAAGTTTAACCCATAAAGTCTTCAAAAAGTAACTCAAGAATTTAACATCGCGACCAGAAACAATAGTCCTAGGCATGCCATGCAACCTAGCGACTTCTCTAAAGAACAAATCTGCAATGTTTGAAGCATCATCGGTTTTATGACAAGCTATAAAATGTGCCATCTTAGAGAATCTATCCACAAAAACGAAAATAGAATCCCTCCCCTTCTTAGTCCTATGCAATCGCAAAATAAAGTTCATAGAAATGTCAATCCAAGTTCTTTCTAAGAATAGTACGCAAAAGTGCTCCCAAAGTTCTATTGACAACTTCAGTTTGTGCATCCGTTTGAGGATGACAAGTAGTAGAAAACAACAATTTTGTGTCAAGTTTAGCCCATAAAGTCTTCCAAAAGTAACTCAAGAATTTAGCATCACGACCGGAAACAATAGTCCTAGGCATGCCATGGAACCTAACGACTTCTCTAAAGAACAAATTCTCAATGTTTGAAGCATCATCGGTTTTATGACAAGCTATAAAATGTGCCATCTTAGAGAATCTATCCACAACAACAAAAATAGAATCCCTCCCCTTCTTAGTCCTAGGCAACCCCAAAATAAAGTCCATAGAAATGTCAATCAGAGTTCTTTTTAAGAATAGCACGCAAAAGTGTTCCTAAAGTTCTATAGACAACTTCAGTTTGTCCATCCGTTTGAGGATGACAAGTAGTAGAAAACAACAATTTTGTGCCAAGTTTAGCCCATAGAGTCTTGCAAAAGTAACTCAAGAATTTAACATCGCGACCAGAAACAATAAACCTAGGCATGTCATGCCTACAAGTGACGTCTCTAAAGAACAAATCCGCAATGTTTGATCCGTTTGAGGATGACAAGTAGTAGAAAACAACAATTTTGTGCCAATTTTAGCCCATAAAGTCTTCCAAAAGTAACTCAAGAATTTAGCATCACGACCGGAAACAATAGTCCTAGGCATGCCATGGAACCTAACGACTTCTCTAAAGAACAAATTCTCAATGTTTGAAGCATCATCGGTTTTATGACAAGCTATAAAATGTGCCATCTTAGAGAATCTATCCACAACAACAAAAATAGAATCCCTCCCCTTCTTAGTCCTAGGCAACCCCAAAATAAAGTCCATAGAAATGTCAATCAGAGTTCTTTTTAAGAATAGCACGCAAAAGTGTTCCTAAAGTTCTATAGACAACTTCAGTTTGTCCATCCGTTTGAGGATGACAAGTAGTAGAAAACAACAATTTTGTGCCAAGTTTAGCCCATAGAGTCTTGCAAAAGTAACTCAAGAATTTAACATCGCGACCAGAAACAATAAACCTAGGCATGTCATGCAACCAAGTGACGTCTCTAAAGAACAAATCCGCAATGTTTGAAGCATCATCGGTTTTATGACAAGCTATAAAATGTGCCATCTTAGATAATCTAATCTATCCACAACAACAAAAATAGAATTCCTCCCAATCTTAGTCATAGGCAACCCCAAAAAAAAGTTCATAGAAATGTAAATCGAAATTCTTTTTAAGAATAGCACGCAAAAGTGTTCCCAAAGTTCTATTGACAACTTCAGTTTGTCCATCCGTTTGAGGATGACAAATAGTATAAAACAACAATTTTGTGCCAAGTTTAGCCCATAAAGTCTTTCAAAAGTAACTCAAGAATTTAACATCGCGACCAAAAACAATAGTCCTAGGCATGCCATGCAACCTAGCGACTTCTCTAAAGAACAAATCCGCAATGTTTGAAGCATCATCGGTTTTATGACAAGCTATAAAATGTGCCATCTTAGAGAATATATCCACAAAAACGAAAATAGAATCCCTCCCCTTCTTAGTCCTAGGCAACCGCAAAATAAAGTTCATAGAAATGTCAATCCAAGTTCTTTTTAAGAATAGCACGCAAAAGTGCTCCCAAAGTTTTATTGACAACTTCAGTTTGTGCATCCGTTTGAGGATGACAAGTAGTAGAAAACAACAATTTTGTGTCAAGTTTAGCCCATAAAGTCTTTCAAAAGTAACTCAAGAATTTAACATCGCGACCAGAAACAATAGTCCTAGGCATGCCATGCAACCTAACGACTTCTCTAAAGAACAAATCCGCAATGTTTGAAGCATCGTCGGTTTTATGACAAGCTCTAAAATGTGCCATTTTAGAGAATCTATCCAAAACAACAAAAATAGAATCTCTCCTCTTCTTAGTCCTAGGCAACCCCAAAATAAAGTCCATAGAAATGTCAATCAGAGTTCTTTTCAAGAATAGCACGCAAAAGTGTTCCCAAAGTTCTATTGACAACTTCAGTTTGTCCATCCGTTTGAGGATGACAAGTAGTAGAAAAACAACAATTTTGTGCCAATTTTAGCCCATAAAGTCTTCCAAAAGTAACTCAAGAATTTAACATCGCGACCAGAAAGAATAGTCCTAGGCATGCCATGCAACCTAACGACTTCTCTAAAGAACAAATCCGCAATGTTTGAAGCATCATCGGTTTTATGACAAGCTATAAAATGTGTCATCTTTGAGAATCTATCCACAACACCAAAAATAGAATCCCGCCCCTTCTTCGTCCTAGGCAACCCCAAAATAAAGTCCATAGAAATGTCAATCCAAGTTCTTTTTAAGAATAGCACACAAAAGTGTTCCTAAAGTTCTCTTGACAACTTCAGTTTGTCCATCCGTTTGAAGATGACTAGTAGAAAACAACAATTTTGTGCCAAGTTTAGCCGATAAAGTCTTCCAAAAGTAACTCAAGAATTTAACATCGCGACCAGAAACAATAGTCCTAGGCATGCCATGCAACCTAACGACTTCTCTAAAGAACAAATCCGCAATGTTTGAAGCATCATCGGTTTTATGACAAGCTCTAAAATGTGCCATTTTAGAGAATATATCCACAACAACAAAAATAGAATCTCTCCTCTTCTTAGTCCTAGGCAACCCCAAAATAAAGTCAATAGAAATGTCAATCAGAGTTCTTTTCAAGAATAGCACGCAAAAGTGTTCCCAAAGTTCTATTGACAACTTCAGTTTGTCCATCCGTTTGAGGATGACAAATAGTAGAAAACAACAATTTTGTGCCAAGTTTAGCCCATAAAGTCTTCCAAAAGTAACTCAAGAATTTAACATCGCGACCAGAAATAATAGTCCTAGGCATGCCATGCAACCTAGCGACTTCTCTAAAGAACAAATCCGCAATGTTTGAAGCATCATCTGTTTTATGACAAGCTATAAAATGAGTCATCTTAGAGATTCTATCCACAAAAACAAAAATAGAATCCCGCCCCTTCTTAGTCTTAGGCAACCGCAAAATAAAGTCCATAGAAATGTCAATCCAAGTTCTTTTTAAGAATAGCACGCAAAAGTGTTCCCAAAGTTTTATTGACAACTTCAGTTTTTTCATCCGTTTGAGGATGACAAATAGTAGAAAACAACAATTTTGTGCCAAGTTTAGCCCATAAAGTCTTCCAAAAGTAACTCAAGAATTTAGCATCACGACCGGAAACAATAGTCCTAGGCATGCCATGCAACTTAACGACTTCTCTAAAGAACAAATCCGCAATGTTTGAAGCATCATCGGTTTTATGACAAGCTATAAAATGTGCCATCTTAGAGAATATATCCACAACAACAAAAATAGAATCCCGCCCCTTCTTAGTCCTAGGCAACCCCAAAATAAAGTCCATAAAAATGTCAATCCAAGTTCTTTTTAAGAATAGCACGCAAAAGTGCTACCAAAGTTCTATTGACAACTTCAGTTTGTGCATCCGTTTATAGATAACAATTAGTAGAAAACAACAATTTTGTGTCAAGTTTAGCCCATAAAGTCTTCCAAAAGTAACTCAAGAATTTAACATCGCGACCAGAAACAATAGTCCTAGGCATGCCATGCAACCTAACTACTTATCTAAAGAAAAAATCCGCAATGTTTGAAGTATCATCGGTTTTATGACAAGCTATAAAATGTGCCATATTAGAGAATCTATCCACAACAACAAAAATAGAATCCCTCCCCTTCTTAGTCCTAGGCAACCCCAAAATAAAGTCCATAGAAATGTCAATCAGAGTTCTTTTTAAGAATAGCACGCAAAAGTGTTCCTAAAGTTCTATAGACAAATTCAGTTTGTCCATCCGTTTGAGGATGACAAGTAGTAGAAAACAACAATTTTGTGCCAAGTTTAGCCCATAGAGTCTTGCAAAAGTAACTCAAGAATTTAACATCGCGACCAGAAACAATAAACCTAGGCATGCCATGCAACCTAACGACGTCTCTAAAGAACAAATCCGCAATGTTTGAAGCATCATCGGTTTTATGACAAGCTATAAAATGTGCCATCTTAGAGAATCTATCCACAACAACAAAAATAGAATCTCCCCATTCTTAGTCCTAGGCAACCCCAAAATAAAGTCCATAGAAATGTAAATCGAAGTTTTTTTTAAGATTAGCACGCAAAAGTGTTCCCAAAGTTCTATTGACAACTTCAGTTTGTCCATCCGTTTGAGGATGACAAATAGTAGAAAACAACAATTTTGTGCCAAGTTTAACCCATAAAGTCTTCCAAAAGTAACTCAAGAATTTAACATCGCGACCAGAAACAATAGTCCTAGGCATGCCATGCAACCTAGCGACTTCTCTAAAGAACAAATCTGCAATGTTTGAAGCATCATCGGTTTTATGACTAGCTATAAAATGTGCCATCTTAGAGAATCTATCCACAAAAACGAAAATAGAATCCCTCCCCTTCTTAGTCCTATGCAACCGCAAAATAAAGTTCATAGAAATGTCAATCCAAGTTCTTTTTAAGAATAGTACGCAAAAGTGCTCCCAAAGTTCTATTGACAACTTCAGTTTGTGCATCCGTTTGAGGATGACAAGTAGTAGAAAACAACAATTTTGTGTCAAGTTTAGCCCATAAAGTCTTCCAAAAGTAACTCAAGAATTTAACATCGCGACCAGAAACAATAGTCCTAGGCATGCCATGCAACCTAACGACTTCTCTAAAGAACAAATCCGCAATGTTTGAAGCATCATCGGTTTTATGACAAGCTCTAAAATGTGCCATTTTGGAGAATCTATCCAAAACAACAAAAATAGAATCTCTCCTCTTCTTAGTCCTAGGCAACCCCAAAATAAAGTCCATAGAAATGTAAATCAGTGTAATGCCCGAGAATTTAATTACCGTAATCTGAAATGATTTGGATTCGATTACCGTAATCTGAGATTAATCTGAAATGACTTATTGAATTAATTGCGATAATTATCGACGGAACGGATCGGATTAGAACACATGAGAAAGGTGTAAATGTGTGTGCCAAGAAAGAGCCCCGCGCACATGCGCTATAGGGATGGGCGCACATGCGCGGAGCTGGCCGAGGCTTGCGCGCACATGCGCGAGATAATGCGCGCACATGTGCGGCAAGGCCAGTACCATCGGCGCATATGCGCGACGGAGATGGCGCATATGCGCGGGAGGGCCAGTAGGGGTGGCGTATATGCGCGGAAATAATGGCGCATATGCGCGAGTAGTACTTTCGCCGAGACAGTAGGTCTCGCGCATATGCGCGAGTAGTGACCGCGCATATGCGCGAGACGTGTTGCACAAAGGTTGTGCCATTTGCTTTGCATGCACGGAAGGTATGTATATATATATATATATTGGCATGCAATTCTTCAGAATTGGAAGGAGAAAATCGAGGGTTTAGGGAAAAGCTTTGTTCTTTTTCTTTAGAAATTGATTTACGAGCAAATCGTTTATCTAAATTGGAATCTGACTTCAGTTCTGAACTCCTCTCGCTACGAGCTACACAAGGACGTAAGTTGTATTAAATTTAGACAAGATTTGAATTTATGATGTTGTTAGAATTGAATATGATTCAGATATGGTGTTTCTACTACCGTAGATTTTGTAGAATCGAAGTCAGATTTAGAAACAGATTGTTTATGGAATTGTTATGAATTTTAAAGTTGATTTGATTAAGATTGCTATCAGAATTATGAGGTTATTCATTTTACAGTGTACAGATACTGAAGTTATAGATTGTACTGAGATTTATTAGGAATTCTGGTAGTGTAATTGTGATGTTAAGACTGACGGGGTTACAAGACTGTAGTGTTATGCCGTCTAAACATCAGTTGGTACAGATTGATCAGATTCAGTATTGGTTTCTGTTATCTCGTGATATTGTTGATATGAATCAGATTGTAGTTTATAAAGATATTGATCAGAACAGATTGTAAATCGGGTTACACATTGATACAGTGTATCTGTTATTGTCATTTCAGATCAGATATGGACAAATTCGACTTCGAGACGTCGTCTTCATCAGATCAGGAAGAAAAAGGTATAATTCATGTGATATTCGGGAAGCATAACTCAAATTAGATTAATTTGAGTTTCCCAATAAAATCACATACTAGATTATTGTTTATATTGTTACCTGATTATGCTTTGATTATAGAATTGTATTCCAGCAGGTAAGATAATTGTGATATTCAGTGATGAATATGATTATGCTTTGCTTGCAGATTGTTATTCATTGCATTTAAGATAGGAGAGTCTTTGACAGGCATTGTCAAATAGCTAGACGTTTCGGTGTATCTCAGCATAGGAGTAGGTATTACTCTTATTGCCGCCGTTGATACAGCTCAGACCGAAGTCTAGGAATGAGACGTACATTACCCCGATTGGGAGGGTAGGTAGTGACGTCTTATTCACACCGGGATCCCTAGAGTTATAGATCGAGTCAAGTCTAGACATGATTTGATTTGGACTTCATGCTTATATGGATGTGGCTTCTAGATCATGGGACCCATCGTTATTGCTTTCTGTTGTGCTAGCATGTTTTATGATTTAGCTTGTTTATATGCATGTTTATCTGATTTGAGCTGCATGCTTAATTTCATAGATTATGAAATATATTGTGTTTATACATGATCGCATGTGTTATGAATTAGTTTGTTTATATACATGCTTACCATGTTTTATACTGGGATTTATTCTCACCGGAGTTATCCGGCTGTTGTCGTGTTTTGTATGTGTGCATGACAACAGGTGGGGCTGGATCAGGGTCGAGAAGATGACGAGAGAAGACGAGTTTAGCGTGGTGATTCCGGACTTGTAGCAGACTTGATTTATTACTTGAATTTAGTAATTGAACCTTAGACTTAGGTTGTACAGTATTGTACTTTTCTACTGAAATGTAGTTTTTATACAGATATGTATATTATGTAGATGCCATTACCTTCCGCACTTTATTTTAAAAAGAAAAATTTTTAGACCCTGTTTTATCAGAACTGATAATTAAATCCCCAAAGATGATTAATAAGAAGATGATTAGCGTCCGGGTCCCCACAACAGGTGGTATCAGAGCCGATAGTTCCTTTAGACTTAGATTATCAGAGCCAAGATCCTTTAGAGATAGATCTTTAGATTGAGATAGTCAGAACTGATAGATTTTTTTTGATTGACTTAGATTGAGATAGAAGAGAATGAGTGGGGTAGATGAATTTTCTTTCCTTGCATGTGTGTGCTAGCATGAGATTGATTTTAATGTTGACTGACATTGTGTGCTAGCATGAGACTATGTGTTACTGCTTAAAGATACATGTTTACCTGATTATATGATTTGAATTGGTATTATGTATTCTTGAGTATGAATCAGATCGGATTCATGATCAGCAGTAAGATGATCATGATCAGAGAAAGATTGGTACAGAATTGTAGTACTAGATTACTAATGTGTTTGGTAATCAGATGTGCCGCCCAGAAGAATTCCAGAAAGAGGCAGTACTTCATATGATCAGACAGGTAGGTCAGAACCTCAGATAGACGTGTCAGAAATTCAGATGGAAACACAGTTACAGAGGTTCCAGTCGTTTCAGCCGCCGGTTCTGAAGGGAAATGAGACGTCAGCAGATTGTGAAAAGTGGCTTGAAGAAATAGAAATGTTATTGGAATTCCTAGATTTCACAGATGAGTGTAGAATTAGGCTTATTGAGAACCAGTTGCACGAAGCTGCCAGAAGATGGTGGTTACTCACCAAAGGAGCTTTAGAGCAGAGTCGTTCAGTGATTTCATGGAAGATTTTTAAGGTTAAGTTCTACCAAAGATTCTTCCCCGTGTCATATAGGGAGGACAGAAGTGCAGAATTTGCAAACCTACAACAGGATCAGATGAGTATTGATGAATACTTAGCACAGTTCTTCACCTTGTTACGTTTTGCCCCTCTTATAGCTAGAACTGATCATGCTATATCTAGTCAGTTCATTCAGGGATTAAATCCAGAAATACGTACATTGGTGAATGTGAAGCAATCGAGTAGTTTCGCTGATACCTTGAACAGGGCCAAAAGAGCAGAAACGGTTCTGATAGGACAACAGGGAGTCTCGTATGATCTTCCAACATTAAATCCACAGCAACTGCCTTCTAGAGTTGAGATTGGCAGCAGCAGTGATAGGAGGAAAGAACCATTGAAGATTCAAAAGAAACAGTTCAAGAAGTTAGGAAGTGATTCCTCTAGTTCTAGCAGTCCTAGTCCGAGCTATACCGGAGTGTATTGCAGGACGTGTGGAGGGCGACATTCCACAGAACAATGTAAAGGAGTGCTTGGTAAATGTAATGTGTGTAAGCAAACGGGACACTTTGCTAAGGTTTGTCCCCAGAAGGGTTCTCGAAGATCTTAAAGAGCAGGGTCATTGGTGATAATGACTGAAGAGCAGACTCAGAATTCACAACAGGTACTATTTCTTGTATGATTATATGCATAGGTATTCATATGTACAAGGGCAATTTTTATGAGTATCTGTGATTGGATAGCATGAAGATATGATGTATCTGTTGAGTCTGTGTATACTGTAGTATTGATTCCTTGGTTGTTGAGGAATATGTTGATATCAGAAATTTCTGTGACATATTATATACTACAGTTAGATGAGGATGGGACTGGATTAGATTATGATGTACTTGTAATTGTCTGATTTGGATTGCATTATTGACATGTATATGCTAAACAAGTACAGAAATATCGTAGAATGTGTTCCAGAAATGGTAAGATTTAGACCCGATCTAGTTGATAAATGAGGATTTTAGATCCAGAATCCCTTAGAAAATTGTATTGTTTAGGGCTCGATTATTACAGAAAGGAACAGATGGCATCCTTATGTATCCAGTAGATCCACTGAAATCGAGCCTAACAATTACAAATTTGATAGTAATGTACGAGTAGATTGCTAATCGGTAAATAAGATGTCAGATTTGTTTTGTATCAGAAAGATAGATTTTAGAATTGAATCGATACCAAGTACTGTGTTTAGTTAGAATTCAGTACAGAATGAAGTGAAAGAATTGACAGATTAAAGTAGGGACTGAAGAATACAGTTGATTGAGTATTTGTTCGTCGATATTTCAGATTCTGTTTCTAAATTGATAGAGTCTGTATTCAGAAATATTCTGAAGATTTAGGCTTGTTATATCTATGATCTGAGGATATATGCACAATATCTGACTGACTAATTAAATATTTGAAGATTTTGTTGATTATTCAGAAAACGGTGTTCTTGTATACAGAGATGGGTCAGGTAGGAATCCGGTATACAGTTATTGATACAGGTTTTTATTCAGACTATGCAGTATCAGAAATATCAAAATTAGCAGAATGTCAAAGATGTCAGAACTTTATTAGCTGGTTTGGGCAGATTATCTTCTTCTGATTATCTTATTCTTGTATTGCTGTATATCTGCTGAGTATTGTTATTGTTCTAAATCAGTATTTGAGACATTTTATATTGGTTGGGAGTATATTCTAATTGCAGATGAGATATAGCAGTTGATCTGGGCAGTATGAAGATTGGTCAGCCAGCCAGAATTTATTATGTTATGAGTTTCTTAAACTCACTAGATCTGTATAAGTTCTTTCTATTCAGAATTCGATGTGATATTACCGTTATTATGAATCAGTGTAATACAGTTTATTGTAAACAGTTGAAATCAGAGCAGAGTATCGTTTACAGTAACAGATATGTGACTTTGTGTTTGTATCAGACAGACTACTTCTATTGTGTGATGTCAGAATGTTTCAGAATTATTTATAGCTTTTGATATGGGTAGTCAGAGCCGAATGTCAGGTAGGTATTTCTTCATTATTTTATATTATTAACTGATTGTTTATACCGGATAGTTCGAATCTAACGTCACAAGTAGTGTCAGAAATGCACCGCAGGGGATTCAGTTTTCATTCAGATATTTCAGAATGTATGATATTCGAACAAATAGTGTTGGTATAGACAGATTTGATCAGTTATAACAGAATTTGTACCGAAATGTTGGCAGAAATTGTACCGATATGTCCGAATCGCTAACAGTAGAAGTTAGAAAGATAGAACTCAGAAGATTATTACCGACTTAGTATAATCTTGAATAGAAATGGAAGTACATTTCTAGGACTGATGTAATGAAATTACCGCCATTTTCTTCAGATTGGGATATGGTATGATCGTGATTGATAGATTGTTCAATCTATATCTAGTAGTTTGTAAAGATGATGTACAAACAGAACTAGGTGACAGAGATCTCTGTCAAAGAAATAGTCAGATTGACTAGAATGATGATTTCGAGTAGAGTATATCAGACTATGATTACGATTAAGTGTGTACTTGTGGTAGATTATATCATAAGCTCTCTCTGGCAGATTGTTCACAAATTGACAGGTAGTCGGAGTGTCTTGTTCAGATATTGAAAGATATTGGTAGAACTCTAGTGCTGAATGTTAGCACTAGTTATCAAGATAATTCAGAATGGATAGATGTAGGAAACCAATGTCGGATGATGACGATTGGTATTTGAAACCGAAGATGGAATAGGTCCTTGATTGGGATAAACAGATGAGATAGCAACTACAGGTGGTATTGCTTTGTTATGGATTGCAATTAGTATATATGGATGTTGTATAGCCAATGTTATCCGACTGAGATACTTGATGAATTCTGATTCCAGACTACAATCAGAGATTGATTCGGCTAGTGAAATGAGTTTGGATGTTAAACTCTGTTATACAGTTCTTCTGATAGATTTGGTTTGATGATTGGTGAGTTCGAGGACGAACTCAGATCTAAGAGGGGGAGAAATGTAATGCCCGAGAATTTAATTACCGTAATCTGAAATGATTTGGATACGATTACCGTAATCTGAGATTAATCTGAAATGACTTATTGAATTAATTGCGATAATTATCGACGGAACAGATCGGATTAGAACACATGAGAAAGGTGTAAATGTGTGTGCCAAGAAAGAGCCCCGCGCACATGCGCTGTAGGGATGGGCGCACATGCGCGGAGCTGGCCGAGGCTTGCGCGCACATGCGCGAGATAATGCGCGCACATGCGCGGCAAGGCCAGTACCATCGGCGCATATGCGCGACGGAGATGGCGCATATGCGCGGGAGGGCCAGTAGGGGTGGCGCATATGCGCGGAAATAATGGCGCATATGCGCGAGTAGTACTTTCGCCGAGACAGTAGGTCTCGCGCATATGCGCGAGTAGTGACCGCGCATATGCGCGAGACGTGTTGCACAAAGGTTGTGCCATTTGCTTTGCATGCACGGAAGGTACGTATATATATATATATATATTGGCATGCAATTCTTCAGAATTGGAAGGAGAAAATCGAGGGTTTAGGGAAAAGCTTTGTTCTTTTTCTTTAGAAATTGATTTACGAGCAAATCGTTTATCTAAATTGGAATCTGACTTCAGTTCTGAACTCCTCTCGCTACGAGCTACACAAGGACGTAAGTTGTATTACATTTAGACAAGATTTGAATTTATGATGTTGTTAGAATTGAATATGATTCAGATATGGTGTTTCTACTACCGTAGATTTTGTAGAATCGAAGTCAGATTTAGAAACAGATTGTTTATGTAATTGTTATGAATTTTAAAGTTGATTTGATTAAGATTGCTATCAGAATTATGAGGTTATTCATTTTACAGTGTACAGATACTGAAGTTATAGATTGTACTGAGATTTATTAGGAATTCTGGTAGTGTAATTGTGATGTTAAGACTGACGGGGTTACAAGACTGTAGTGTTATGCCGTCTAAACATCAGTTGGTACAGATTGATCAGATTCAGTATTGGTTTCTGTTATCTCGTGATATTGTTGATATGAATCAGATTGTAGTTTATAAAGATATTGATCAGAACAGATTGTAAATCGGGTTACACATTGATATAGTGTATCTGTTATTGTCATTTCAGATCAGATATGGACAAATTCGACTTCGAGACGTCGTCTTCATCAGATCAGGAAGACAAAGGTATAATTCATGTGTTATTCGGGAAGCATAACTCAAATTAGATTAATTTGAGTTTCCCAATAAAATCACATACTAGATTATTGTTTATATTGTTACCTGATTATGCTTTGATTATAGAATTGTATTCAAGCAGGTAAGATAATTGTGATATTCAGTGATGAATATGATTATGCTTTGCTTGCAGATTGTTATTCATTGCATTTAAGATAGGAGAGTCTTTGACAGGCATTGTCAAATAGCTAGACGTTTCGGTGTATCTCAGCATAGGAGTAGGTATTACTCTTATTGCCGCCGTTGATACAGCTCAGACCGAAGTCTAGGAATGAGACGTACATTACCCCGATTGGGAGGGTAGGTAGTGACGTCTTATTCACACCGGGATCCCTAGAGTTATAGATCGAGTCAAGTCTAGACATGATTTGATTTGGACTTCATGCTTATATGGATGTGGCTTCTAGATCATGGGTCCCATCGTTATTGCTTTCAGTTGTGCTAGCATGTTTTATGATTTAGCTTGTTTATATGCATGTTTATCTGATTTGAGCTGCATGCTTAATTTCATAGATTATGAAATATATTGTGTTTATACATGATCGCATGTGTTATGAATTAGTTTGTTTATATACATGCTTACCATGTTTTACACTGGGATTTATTCTCACCGGAGTTATCCGGCTGTTGTCGTGTTTTGTATGTGTGCATGACAACAGGTGGGGCTGGATCAGGGTCGAGAAGATGACGAGAGAAGACGAGTTTAGCGTGGTGATTCCGGACTTGTAGCAGACTTGATTTATTACTTGAATTTAGTAATTGAACCTTAGACTTAGGTTGTACAGTATTGTACTTTTCTACTGAAATGTAGTTTTTATACAGATATGTATATTATGTAGATGCCATTACCTTCCGCACTTTATTTTAAAAAGAAAAATTTTTAGACCCTGTTTTATCAGAACTGATAATTAAATCCCCAAAGATGATTAATAAGAAGATGATTAGCGTCCGGGTCCCCACAATCAGAGTTCTTTTCAAGAATAGCACGCAAAAGTGTTCCCAAAGTTCTATTGACAACTTCAGTTTGTCCATCCGTTTGAGGATGACAAGTAGTAGAAAACAACAATTTTGTGCCAAGTTTAGCCCTTAAAGTCTTCCAAAAGTAACTCAAGAATTTAACATCGCGACCAGAAACAATAGTCCTAGGCATGCCATGCAACCTAACGACTTCTCTAAAGAACAAATCCGCAATGTTTGAAGCATCATCGGTTTTATGACAAGCTATAAAATGTGCCATCTTTGAGAATCTATCCACAACACCAAAAATAGAATCCCGCCTCTTCTTCGTCCTAGGCAACCCCAAAATAAAGTCCATAGAAATGTCTATCCAAGTTCTTTTTAAGAATAGCACGCAAAAGTGTTCCCAAAGTTCTCTTGACAACTTCAGTTTGTCCATCCGTTTGAGGATGACTAGTAGAAAACAACAATTTTGTGCCAAGTTTAGCCGATAAAGTCTTCCAAAAGTAACTCAAGAATTTAACATCGCGACCAGAAACAATAGTCCTAGGCATGCCATGCAACCTAGCGACTTCTATAAAGAACAAATCCGCAATGTTTGAAGCATCATCGGTTTTATGACAAGCTATAAAATGTGCCATCTTAGAGAATCTATCCACAAAAACGAAAATAGAATCCCTCCCCTTCTTAGTCCTAGGCAACCGCAAAATAAAGTTCATAGAAATGTCAATCCAAGTTCTTTTTAAGAATAGTACGCAAAAGTGCTCCCAAAGTTCTATTGACAACTTCAGTTTGTGCATCCGTTTGAGGATGACAAGTAGTAGAAAACAACAATTTTGTGTCAAGTTTAGCCCATAAAGTCTTCCAAAAGTAACTCAAGAATTTAACATCGCGACCAGAAACAATAGTCCTAGGCATGCCATGCAACCTAACGACTTCTCTAAAGAACAAATCCGCAATGTTTGAAGCATCATCGGTTTTATGACAAGCTCTAAAATGGAATCTATCCACAACAACAAAAATAGAATCTCTCCTCTTCTTATTCCTAGGCAACCCCAAAATAAAGTCAATAGAAATGTCAATCAGAGTTCTTTTCAAGAATATCACGCAAAAGTGTTCCCAAAGTTCTATTGACAACTTCAGTTTGTCCATCCGTTTGAGGATGACAAGTAGTAGAAAACAACAATTTTGTGCCAAGTTTAGCCCATAAAGTCTTCCAAAAGTAACTCAAGAATTTAACATCGCGACCAGAAACAATAGTCCTAGGCATGCCATGCAACCTAACGACTTCTCTAAAGAACAAATCCGCAATGTTTGAAGCATCATCGGTTTTATGACAAGCTATAAAATATGCCATCTTTGAGAATCTATCCACAACACAAAAATAAAATCCCGCCCCTACTTAGTCCTAGGCAACCCCAAAATAAAGTCCATAAAAATGTCAATCCAAGTTCTTTTTAAGAATAGCACGCAAAAGTGCTACCAAAGTTCTATTGACAACTTCAGTTTGTGCATCCGTTTGAGGATAACAAGTAGTTGAAAACAACAATTTTGTGTCAAGTTTAGCCCATAAAGTCTTCCAAAAGTAACTCAAGAATTTAACATCGCGACCAGAAATAATAGTCCTAGGCATGCCATGCAACCTAACGACTTATCTAAAGAAAAAATCCGCAATGTTTGAAGTATCATCGGTTTTATGACAAGCTATAAAATGTGCCATATTAGAGAATCTATCCACAACAACAAAAACCTTCTTAGTCCTAGGCAACCCCAAAATAAAGTCCATAGAAATGTAAATCGAAGTTCTTTTTAAGAATAGCACGCAAAAAGTGTTCCCAAAGTTCTATTGACAACTTCAGTTTGTCCATCCGTTTGAAGATGACAAATAGTAGAAAACAAAAATTTTGTGCCAAGTTTAGCCCATAAAGTCTTCCAAATGTAACTCAAGAATTTAACATCGCGACCAGAAACAATTGTCCTAGGCATGCCATGCAACCTAGCGACTTCTCTAAAGAACAAATCCGCAATGTTTGAAGCATCATCGGTTTTATGACAAGCTATAAAATGTGCCATCTTAGAGAATCTATCCACAAAAACGAAAATAGAATCCCTCCCCTTCTTAGTCCTAGGCAACCGCAAAATAAAGTTCATAGAAATGTCAATCCAAGTTCTTTTTAAGAATAGTAAGCAAAAGTGCTCCCAAAGTTCTATTGACAACTTCAGTTTGTGCATCCGTTTGAGGATGACAAGTAGTAGAAAACAACAATTTTGTGTCAAGTTTAGCCCATAAAGTCTTCCAAAAGTAACTCAAGAATTTAACATCGCGACCAGAAACAATAGTCCTAGGCATGCCATGCAACCTAACGACTTCTCTAAAGAACAAATCCACAATGTTTGAAGCATCATCGGTTTTATGACAAGCTCTAAAATATGCCATTTTAGAGAATCTATCCAAAACAACAAAAATAGAATCTCTTCTCTTCTTAGTCCAAGGCAACCCCAAAATAAAGTCCATAGAAATATCAATCAGAGTTCTTTTCAAGAATAGCACGCAAAAGTGTTCCCAAAGTTCTATTGACAACTTCAGTTTGTCCATCCGTTTGAGGATGACAAGTAGTAGAAAACAACAATTTTGTGCCAAGTTTAGCCCATAAAGTCTTCCAAAAGTAACTCAAGAATTTAACATCGCGACCAGAAACAATAGTCCTAGGCATGCCATGCAACCTAACGACTTTTCTAAAGAACAAATCCGCAATGTTTGAAGCATCATCGGTTTTATGACAAGCTATAAAATGTGCCATCTTTGAGAATCTATCCACAACACCAAAAATATAATCTCGCCCCTTCTTCGTCCTAGGCAACCCCAAAATAAAGTCCATAGAAATGTCAATCCAAGTTCTTTTTAAGAATAGCACGCAAAAGTGTTCCCAAAGTTCTCTTGACAACTTCAGTTTGTCCATCCGTTTGAGGATGACTAGTAGAAAACAACAATTTTGTGCCAAGTTTAGCCGATTAAGTCTTCCAAAAGTAACTCAAGAATTTAACATCGCGACCAGAAACAATAGTCCTAGGCATGCCATGCAACCTAGCGACTTCTATAAAGAACAAATCCGCAATGTTTGAAGCATCATCGGTTTTATGACAAGCTATAAAATGTGCCATCTTAGAGAATCTATCCACAAAAACGAAAATAGAATCCCTCCCCTTCTTAGTCCTAGGCAACCGCAAAATAAAGTTCATAGAAATGTCAATCCAAGTTCTTTTTAAGAATAGTACGCAAAAGTGCTCCCAAAGTTCTATTGACAACTTCAGTTTGTGCATCCGTTTGAGGATGACAAGTAGTAGAAAACAACAATTTTGTGTCAAGTTTAGCCCATAAAGTCTTCCAAAAGTAACTCAAGAATTTAACATCGCGACCAGAAACAATAGTCCTAGGCATGCCATGCAACCTAACGACTTCTCTAAAGAACAAATCCGCAATGTTTGAAGCATCATCGGTTTTATGACAAGCTCTAAAATGGAATCTATCCACAACAACAAAAATAGAATCTCTCCTCTTCTTATTCCTAGGCAACCCCAAAATAAAGTCAATAGAAATGTCAATCAGAGTTCTTTTCAAGAATATCACGCAAAAGTGTTCCCAAAGTTCTATTGACAACTTCAGTTTGTCCATCCGTTTGAGGATGACAAGTAGTAGAAAACAACAATATTGTGCCAAGTTTAGCCCATAAAGTCTTCCAAAAGTAACTCAAGAATTTAACATCGCGACCAGAAACAATAGTCCTAGGCATGCCATGCAACCTAACGACTTCTCTAAAGAACAAATCCGCAATGTTTGAAGCATCATCGGTTTTATGACAAGCTATAAAATATGCCATCTTTGAGAATCTATCCACAACACAAAAATAAAATCCCGCCCCTTCTTAGTCCTAGGCAACCCCAAAATAAAGTCCATAAAAATGTCAATCCAAGTTCTTTTTAAGAATAGCACGCAAAAGTGCTACCAAAGTTCTATTGACAACTTCAGTTTGTGCATCCGTTTGAGGATAACAAGTAGTTGAAAACAACAATTTTGTGTCAAGTTTAGCCCATAAAGTCTTCCAAAAGTAACTCAAGAATTTAACATCGCGACCAGAAATAATAGTCCTAGGCATGCCATGCAACCTAACGACTTATCTAAAGAAAAAATCCGCAATGTTTGAAGTATCATCGGTTTTATGACAAGCTATAAAATGTGCCATATTAGAGAATCTATCCACAACAACAAAAACCTTCTTAGTCCTAGGCAACCCCAAAATAAAGTCCATAGAAATGTAAATCGAAGTTCTTTTTAAGAATAGCACGCAAAAAGTGTTCCCAAAGTTCTATTGACAACTTCAGTTTGTCCATCCGTTTGAAGATGACAAATAGTAGAAAACAAAAATTTTGTGCCAAGTTTAGCCCATAAAGTCTTCCAAATGTAACTCAAGAATTTAACATCGCGACCAGAAACAATTGTCCTAGGCATGCCATGCAACCTAGCGACTTCTCTAAAGATCAAATCCGCAATGTTTGAAGCATCATCGGTTTTATGACAAGCTATAAAATGTGCCATCTTAGAGAATCTATCCACAAAAACGAAAATAGAATCCCTCCCCTTCTTAGTCCTAGGCAACCGCAAAATAAAGTTCATAGAAATGTCAATCCAAGTTCTTTTTAAGAATAGTAAGCAAAAGTGCTCCCAAAGTTCTATTGACAACTTCAGTTTGTGCATCCGTTTGAGGATGACAAGTAGTAGAAAACAACAATTTTGTGTCAAGTTTAGCCCATAAAGTCTTCCAAAAGTAACTCAAGAATTTAACATCGCGACCAGAAACAATAGTCCTAGGCATGCCATGCAACCTAACGACTTCTCTAAAGAACAAATCCACAATGTTTGAAGCATCATCGGTTTTATGACAAGCTCTAAAATATGCCATTTTAGAGAATCTATCCAAAACAACAAAAATAGAATCTCTTCTCTTCTTAGTCCAAGGCAACCCCAAAATAAAGTCCATAGAAATATCAATCAGAGTTCTTTTCAAGAATAGCACGCAAAAGTGTTCCCAAAGTTCTATTGACAACTTCAGTTTGTCCATCCGTTTGAGGATGACAAGTAGTAGAAAACAACAATTTTGTGCCAAGTTTAGCCCATAAAGTCTTCCAAAAGTAACTCAAGAATTTAACATCGCGACCAGAAACAATAGTCCTAGGCATGCCATGCAACCTAACGACTTTTCTAAAGAACAAATCCGCAATGTTTGAAGCATCATCGGTTTTATGACAAGCTATAAAATGTGCCATCTTTGAGAATCTATCCACAACACCAAAAATAGAATCTCGCCCCTTCTTCGTCCTAGGCAACCCCAAAATAAAGTCCATAGAAATGTCAATCCAAGTTCTTTTTAAGAATAGCACGCAAAAGTGTTCCCAAAGTTCTCTTGACAACTTCAGTTTGTCCATCCGTTTGAGGATGACTAGTAGAAAACAACAATTTTGTGCCAAGTTTAGCCCATAAAGTCTTCCAAAAGTAACTCAAGAATTTAACATCGCGACCAGAAACAATAGTCCTAGGCATGCCATGCAACCTAACGACTTCTCTAAAGAACAAATCCGCAATGTTTGAAGCATCATCGGTTTTATGACAAGCTCTAAAATGTGCCATCTTTGAGAATCTATCCACAACAACAAAAATAGAATCCCGCCCCTTCTTAGTCCTAGGCAACCCCAAAATAAAGTCCATAGAAATGTCAATCCAAGTTCTTTTTAAGAATAGCACGCAAAAGTGTTGCCAAAGTTCTCTTGACAACTTCAGTTTGTCCATCCGTTTGAGGATGACTAGAAGAAAACAACAATTTTGTGCCAAGTTTAGCCCATAAAGTCTTCCAAAAGTAACTCAAGAATTTAACATCGCGACCAGAAACAATAGTCCTAGGCATGCCATGCAACCTAACGACTTCTCTAAAGAACAAATCCGCAATGTTTGAAGCATCATCGGTTTTATGACAAGCTATAAAATGTGCCATCTTAGAGAATCTATCCACAACAACAAAAATAGAATCCCTCCCTTTCTTAGTCCTAGGCAACCCCAAAATAAAGTCCATAGAAATGTCAATCCAAGTTCTTTTTAAGAATAGCACGCAAAAGTGCTCCCAAAGTTCTATTGACAACTTCAGTTTGTGCATCCGTTTGAGGATGACAAGTAGTAGAAAACAACAATTTTGTGTCAAGTTTAGCCCATAAAGTCTTACAAAAGTAACTCAAGAATTTAACATCGCGACCAGAAACAATAGTCTGAGGCATGCCATGCAACCTAACGACTTCTCTAAAGAACAAATCCGCAATGTTTGAAGCATCATCGGTTTTATGACAAGCTATAAAATGTGCCATCTTAGAGAATCTATCAACAACAACAAAAATAGAATCCCTCCCCTTCTTAGTCCTAGGCAACCCCAAAATAAAGTCCATAGAAATGTCAATCAGAGTTATTTTTAAGAATAGCACGCAAAAGTGTTCCTAAAGTTCTATAGACTACTTCAGTTTGTCCATCCGTTTGAGGATGACAAATAGTAGAAAACAACAATTTTGTGCCAAGTTTATCCCATAGAGTCTTGCAAAAGTAACTCAAGAATTTAACATCGCGACCAGAAACAATAAACCTAGGCATGCCATGCAACCTAACGACGTCTCTAAAGAACAAATCCGCAATGTTTGAAGCATCATCGGTTTTATGACAAGCTATAAAATGTGCCATCTTAGAGAATCTATCCACAACAACAAAAGTAGAATTCCTCCCATTCTTAGTCCTAGGCAACCCCAAAATGAAGTCCATAGAAATGTCAATCCAAGTTCTTTTTAAGAATAGTACGCAAAAGTGTTCCTAAAATTCTATTGACAACTTCAGTTTGTCCATCCGTTTGAGGATGACAAATAGTAGATAACATCAATTTTGTGCCAAGTTTAGCCCATAAAGTCTTCCAACAGTAACTCAAGAATTTAACATCGCGACCAGAAATAATAGTCCTAGGCATGCCATGCAACCTAGCGACTTCTCTAAAGAACAAATCCGCAATGTTTGAAGCATCATCGGTTTTATGACAAGCTATAAAATGTGCCATCTTAGAGAATCTATCCACAAAAACAAAAATAGAATCCCGCCCCTTCTTAGTCCTAGGCAACCGCAAAATAAAGTTCATAGAAATGTCAATCCAAGTTCTTTTTCAGAATAGCACGCAAAAGTGTTCCCAAAGTTCTATAGACAACTTCAGTTTTTTCATCCGTTTGAGGATGACAAATAGTAGAAAACAACAATTTTGTGCCAAGTTTAGCCCATAAAGTCTTCCGAAAGTAACTCAAGAATTTAGCATCGCGACCGGAAACAATAGTCCTAGGCATGCCATGCAACCTAACGACTTCTCTAAAGAACAAATCCGCAATGTTTGAAGCATCATCGGTTTTATGACAAGCTATAAAATGTGCCATCTTAGAGAATCTATCCACAACAACAAAAATAGAATCCCGCCCCTTCTTAGTCCTAGGCAACCCCAGAATAAAGTCCATAGAAATGTCAATCCAAGTTCTTTTTAAGAATAGCACGCAAAAGTGTTCCTAAAGTTCTCTTGACAACTTCAGTTTGTCCATCCGTTTGAGGATGACAAATAGTAGAAAACAACAATTTTGTGTCAAGTTTAGCCCATAAAGTCTTCCAAAAGTAACTCAAGAATTTAACATCGCGACCAGAAACAATAGTCCTAGGCATGCCATGCAACCTAACGACTTCTCTAAAGAACAAATCCGCAATGTTTGAAGCATCATCGGTTTTATGACAAGCTATAAAATGTGCCATCTTTGAGAATCTATCCACAACACCAAAAATAGAATCCCGCCCCTTCTTCGTCCTAGGCAACCCCAAAATAAAGTCCATAGAAATGTCAATCCAAGTTCTTTTTAAGAATAGCACGCAAAAGTGTTCCCAAAGTTCTCTTGACAACTTCAGTTTGTCCATCCGTTTGAGGATGACTAGTAGAAAACAACAATTTTGTGCCAAGTTTAGCCCATAAAGTCTTGCAAAAGTAACTCAAGAATTTAACATCGCGACCAGAAATAATAGTCCTAGGCATGCCATGCAACCTAGCGACTTCTCTAAAGAACAAATCCGCAATGTTTGAAGCATCATCGGTTTTATGACAAGCTCTAAAATGTGCCATTTTAGAGAATCTATCCACAACAACAAAAATAGAATCTATCATCTTCTTAGTCCTAGGCAACCCCAAAATAAAGTCCATAGAAATGTCAATCAGAGTTCTTTTCAAGAATAGCACGCAAAAGTGTTCCCAAAGTTCTATTGACAACTTCAGTTTGTCCATCCGTTTGAGGATGACAAGTAGTAGAAAACAACAATTTTGTGCCAAGTTTAGCCCATAAAGTCTTCAAAAGTAACTCAAGAATTTAACATCGCGACCAGAAACAATAGTCCTAGGCATGCCATGCAACCTAACGACTTCTCTAAAGAACAAATCCGCAATGTTTGAAGCATCATCGGTTTTATGACAAGCTATAAAATGTGCCATCTTAGAGAATCTATCCACAACAACAAAAATAGAATCCCTCCCCTTCTTAGTCCTAGGCAACCCCAAAATAAAGTCCATTGAAATGTCAATAAGAGTTATTTTTAAGAATAGCACGCAAAAGTGTTCCTAAAGTTCTATAGACAACTTCAGTTTGTCCATCCGTTTGAGGATGACAAGTAGTAGAAAACAACAATTTTGTGCTAAGTTTAGCCCATAGAGTCTTGCAAAAGTAACTCAAGAATTTAACATCGCGACCAGAAACAACAAACCTAGGCAAGCCATGCAACCTAACGACGTCTCTAAAGAACAAATCTGCAATGTTTGAAGCATCATCGGTTTTATGACAAGCTAAAAAATGTGCCATCTCAGAGAATCTATCCACAACAACAAAAATAGAATTCCTCCCATTCTTAGTCCTAGGCAACCCCAAAATAAAGTCCATAGAAATGTCAATCCAAGTTCTATTTAAGAATAGTACGCAAAAGTGTTTCCAAAGTTCTATTGACAACTTCGGTTTTTTCATCCGTTTGAGGATGACAAATAGTAGAAAACAACAATTTTGTGCCAAGTTTAGCCCATAAAGTCTTCCAAAAGTAACTCAAGAATTTAACATCGCGACCGGAAACAATAGTCCTAGGCATGCCATGCAACCTAACGACTTCTCTAAAGAACAAATCCGCAATGTTTGAAGCATCATCGGTTTTATGACAAGCTATAAAATGTGCCATCTTAGAGAATCTATCCACAACAACAAAAATAGAATCCCGCCCCTTCTTAGTCCTAGGAAACCCCAAAATAAAGTCCATAAAAATGTCAATCCAAGTTATTTTTAAGAATAGCACGCAAAAGTGCTCCCAAAGTTCTATTGACAACTTCAGTTTGTGCATCCGTTTGAGGATAACAAGTAGTAGAAAACAACAATTTTGTGTCAAGTTTAGCCCATAAAGTCTTCTGAAAGTAACTCAAGAATTTAACATCGCGACCAGAAACAATAGTCCTAGGCATGCCATGCAACCTAACGACTTCTCTAAAGAACAAATCCGCAATGTTTGAAGCATCATCGGTTTTATGACAAGCTATAAAATGTGCCATCTTTGAGAATCTATCCACAACACCAAAAATAGAATCCCGCCCCTTCTTAGTCCTAGGCAACCCCAAAATAAAGTCCATAGAAATGTCAATCAGAGTTCTTTTTAAGAATAGCACGCAAAAGTGTTCCTAAAGTTCTATAGACAACTTCAGTTTGGTCATCCGTTTGAGGATGACAAGTAGTAGAAAACAACAATTTTGTGCCAAGTTTAGCCCATAGAGTCTTGCAAAAGTAACTCAAGAATTTAACATCGCGACCAGAAACAATAAACCTAGGCATGCCATGCAACCTAACGACGTCTCTAAAGAACAAATCCTCAATGTTTAAAACATCATCGGTTTTATGACAAGTTATAAAATGTGCCATCTTAGAGAATCTATCCACAACAACAAAAATAGAATTCCTCCCATTCTTAGTCCTAGGCAACCCCAAAATAAAGTCCATAGAAATGTCAATCCAAGTTCTTTTTAAGAATAGCACGCAAAAGTGTTCCCAAAGTTCTATTGACAACTTCAGTTTGTCCATCCGTTTGAGGATGACAAATAGTAGAAAACAACAATTTTGTGCCAAGTTTAGCCCATAAAGTTTTCCAAAAGTAACTCAAGAATTTAACATCGCGACCAGAAATAATAGTCCTAGGCATGCCATGCAACCTAGCGACTGCTCTAAAGAACAAATCCGCAATGTTTGAAGCATCATCGGTTTTATGACAAGCTATAAAATGTGTCATCTTAGAGATTCTATCCACAACAACAAAAATAGAATCCCACCCCTTCTTAGTCCTAGGCAACCCCAAAATAAAGTCCATAAAAATGTCAATCCAAGTTCTTTTTAAGAATAGCACGCAAAAGTGCTCCCAAAGTTCTATTGACAACTTCAGTTTGTGCATCCGTTTGCGGATAACAAGTAGTAGAAAACAACAATTTTGTGTCAAGTTTAGCCCATAAAGTCTTCCAAAAGTAACTCAAGAATTTAACATCGCGACCAGAAACAATAGTCCTAGGCATGCCATGCAACCTAACGACTTCTCTAAAGAACAAATCCGCACTGTTTGAAGCATCATCGGTTTTATGACAAGCTATAAAATGTGCCATCTTAGAGAATCTATCCACAACAACAAAAATAGAATCCCTCCCCTTCTTAGTCCTAGGCAACCCCAAAATATAGTCCATAGAAATGTCAATCTAAGTTCTTTTTAAGAATAGCACGCAAAAGTGCTCCCAAAGTTCTATTGACAACTTCAGTTTGTGCATCCGTTGATGACAAGTAGTAGAAAACAACAATTTTGTGTCAAGTTTAGCCCATAAAGTCTTCCAAAAGTAACTCAAGAATTTAACATCGCGAACAGAAACAATAGTCCTAGGCATGCCATGCAACCTAACGACTTCTCTAAAGAACAAATCCGCAATGTTTGAAGCATCATCGGTTTTATGACAAGCTATAAAATGTGCCATCTTAGAGAATCTATCCACAACAACAAAATAGAATCCCGTGCCTTCTTAGTCCTAGGCAACCCCAAAATAAAGTCCATAAAAATGTCAATCCAAGTTCTTTTTAAGAATAGCACGCAAAAGTGCTCCCAAAGTTCTATTGACAACTTCAGTTTGTGCATCCGTTTGAGGATAACAAGTAGTAGAAAACAACAATTTTGTGTCAAGTTTAGCCCATAAAGTCTTCCAAAAGTAACTCAAGAATTTAACATCGCGACCAGAAACAATAGTCCTAGGCATGCCATGCAACCTAACGACTTCTCTAAAGAACAAATCCGCAATGTTTGAAGCATCATCGGTTTTATGACAAGCTATAAAATGTGCCATCTTTGAGAATCTATCCACAACACCAAAAATAGAATCCCGCCCCTTCTTAGTCCCAGGCAACCCCAAAATAAAGTCCATAGAAATGTCAATCCAAGTTCTTTTTAAGAATAGCACGCAAAAGTGTTCCTAAAGTTCTCTTGACAACTTCAGTTTGTCCATCCGTTTGAGGATGACTAGTAGAAAACAACAATTTTATGCCAAGTTTAGCCCATAAAGTCTTCTAAAAGTAACTCAAGAATTTAACATCGCGACCAGAAACAATAGTCCTAGGCATGCCATGCAACCTAACGACTTCTCTAAAGAACAAATCCGCAATGTTTGAAACATCATCGGTATTATGACAAGCTATAAAATGTGCCATCTTAGAGAATCTATCCACAGCAACAAAAATAGAATCCCTCCCTTCTTAGTCCTAGGCAACCCAAAAATAAAGTCCATAGAAATGTCAATCCAAGTTCTTTTTAAGAATAGCACGCAAAAGTGCTCCCAAAGTTCTATTGACAACTTCAGTTTGTGTATCCGTTTGAGGATGACAAGTAGTAGAAAACAACAATTTTGTGTCAAGTTTAGCCCATAAAGTCTTCCAAAAGTAACTCAAGAATTTAAAATCGCGACCAGAAACAATAGTCCTAGGCATGCCATGGAACCTAACGACTTCTCTAAAGAACAAATCCTCAATGTTTGAAGCATCATCGGTTTTATGACAAGCTATAAAATGTGCCAGCTTAGAGAATCTATCCACAACAACAAAAATAGAATCCCTCCCCTTCTTAGTCCTAGGCAACCCCAAAATAAAGTCCATAGAAATGTCAATCAGAGTTCTTTTTAAGAATAGCACGCAAAAGTGTTCCTAAAGTTCTATAGACAACTTCAGTTTGTCCATCCGTTTGAGGATGACATGTAATGCCCGAGATTTAATCATTATAATCAGACGTTGATTAATTGACATGAGTGAGATTATAAGAACTCAAATGAACCGATATGACAAGGCCGGGCGTCGTTGCACTTGTTAGCCAAGTATTTGGGCAGAAATTTCGGCGCTCGAGCGGTAGAAAAGCACCGCCCGAGCGCCAATGCATCACAAATTATTGCTCGGACAGAAGGTTCGGCGCCCGGGCGGTAGATTTCGACCGCCCGAGCGCCAAGGGTGCGATTTGGAATTCCGGACAGTATGTTCGGCGCCCGAGCGGTACATTTCGACCGCTCGAGCGCCACCCGGAAAGCATGCAAGGTGCCACGCTTCAATTTGCATGCATCGTTGATATATATATATATAGAGACAAGCTCATTCTTCAGACAAAAGAAACGAAGGAAAGGAAGCTCGAGAAATTCCTCCAGAAATCCTTACGCCTTTTTCGAGAAATCCGTCCGTCTGAATTAGAATCCGACTTCAGTACCGTGTTCCTATCAACACAGGCTACAACTGGACGTAAGTTTTGTTACGTTTAGACATGCTTTGAATTTATGAGGTGGTCAGAATTGAATAGGATTCATATATGATGTTCTTGTCATGTTAGACATCATAGAATCGAAGTCAGAATAAGAAACAGAGTGTTTATATAATTGTTATGATTTTGGAGTTGATTTGACTGAGATTTCATATCAGATTCGTATTGTTATTAAGATTATCACTTGTATCAGTATTGATTACGAGTTCTGGTATTATATTTGTGATGTTGAGAATGACGGGGTTATTCAGATTGTATCGTTACGCCGTTTAAACATCAGTTGATTTAGATTGATCAGATTCAGATAGGATTTCGATTAGATTGGGATATTACTAATATGACTCAGATTGTATCATGTTCAGACATTGATCAGATTATATACTGAATTGAGTATTGATCAGAACAGATTGTATATTGAGTTATTCACTGATACAGAGTATGCGATATTGTCGTTTCAGATTTGATATGGACAGATTCGAGACATCGTCTTCGTCAGATCAGGAAGACAAAGGTATAATTCATGTGATATTCGGGAAGCATAACTCAAATTAGATTAATTTGAGTTTCCCAATAAAATCACATACTAGATTATTGTTTATATTGTTACCTGATTTTGCCTTGATTATAGAATTGTATTCAAGCAGGTAAGATAATTGTGATATTCAGTTATGAATATGATTATGCTTTGTTTACAGATTTTTATTCATTGCATTTAAGATAGGAAAGTCTTGACAGCCATTGTCAGACTTCTAGACGTTCGGTGTATCTCAACTTAGGAGTAGCCATTACTCCTATTGCCAGCCGTCGATACAACTCGGACCGAAGTCTAGGAATAAGACGTACAGTCACCCCGAGTGGTTGGGTAGGTGACAGCCAGTGACGTCTTATTCACCCCGGGATCCCTAGAGTTATAGATCGAGTCAAGTCTAGACATGATTTGATTAGGACTTCATGCTTATATGGATGTGGCTCCTAGATCATGGGACCCATTGTTATTGCTTCCAGTTGTGCTAGCATGTTTTTATGATTTAGATTGTTTATATGCATGTTTATCTGATTTGAGTTGCATGCTTAATTTCATAGATTATGAAATATATTAGGTTTATACATGATCGCATGGTTTATGAATTAGTTTGTTTATATACATGCTTACCATGTTTTATACTGGGATTTATTCTCACCGTAGTTATCCGGCTGTTGTCGTGTTTTGTATGTGTGCATGACAACAGGTGGGGCTGGATCAGGGTCGAGGTGACGATGAGAGAAGACGAGTTAGCGTGGTGATTCCGGACTTGCAGTAGATTGGATTTTACTACTAGAACTTTAGTAGTGAACCTTAGATTAGAATGTTGTACATTATTGTATTTTAATACTGAATTTGTATTTTTATATACAGATATGTATAGTATTTAGATTCCATTACCTTCCGCAGTTATAATTTAAAAAGAAAAATTTTTAGACCCTGTTTATCAGAACTGATAATTAAATCACAACGATGATTAAGAAGATGATTAGCGTCCGGGTCCCCACAACAGGTGGTATCAGAGCCGATAGTTCCTTTAGACTTAGATTATCAGAGCCAGAGATCCTTTAGACTAAGATAGTCAGAACTGATAGATCTTTTAGACTGAGTTAGATTGAGACAGAAGAGAATGAGCGGGGTAGATGAATTTTCTTTCCTTGCATGTGTGTGCTAGCATGAGATTGATTTTAATGTTGACTGACATTGTGTGCTAGCATGAGACTATGTGTTATTGCTGTAAGATACATGTTTACCTGATTATGTGATTGGAATGGGTATTATGTATTCTTAAATATAAATCAGATCTGATTCCTGATCAGCAGTAAGATGATCAGAGAAAAATTAGAACAGATTAGTTGTACTGGATTACTAATGTTTTGGTAATCAGATATAGCTCCCCGAAGGATTCCTGAAAAAGGCAGTACTTCGTATGATCAGATAGATAGATCAGAATCTCAGATAGATGTGTCAGAAACTCCAATGGAAACGAAGTTGAGGGAATTTCAGTTACTTCAGCCGCCGATTCTCAGCGGTATTGAGACATCGGAAGATTGTCAGCACTGGTTGGATGACATAGAAATACTGGTTGATTTACTTGATTGTACCGATGAACAGAAAGTTAAATTGGTAGTTTATCAGTTACGGGAGACTGCCCGAAATTGGTGGATTACGATCAGAGGCATATTAGAACTACGTGGTACGGTGATCACGTGGGAAGTCTTTAAAGCTGAATTCTATCAAAGATTTTTCTCAGTTTCATACCGGGAGGACAAAAGAGCAGAATTTGAGAATTTGAGACAAGGTCAACTGAATGTTGAAGATTATGTTGCGAAATTCTCTACGCTACTGCATTTTGCTCCTCATTTGGCTGGGAATGACGAAGCTGTAGTGAATCAATTCGTCAGAGAATTGAATTCAGAGATAGTTGCACTGATGAACATGCAGCAACCTTATCATTTTGCTGATGCCTTGAATAAAGCAAAGAGGGCGGAGGCAAGTCTGATTAGACAATTGGGAAGGTTGAGCGTGAAGCAAACCCAGACACAGCAATACCCTCTACGATTTGAACGCGGCAGCACGAGTGGGAAGCAAGATTTGCTGAAAGCTCGAAAGAAATCGTTCAAGAAATTAGGAGGTGGTTCCTCTAGTTCCAGTGGTTCCAGCCCGAGCTATACTGGGGTGTATTGCAGGACTTGTGGGGGGAGACATCCCACAGAGCAATGCCAGGGAGTGACTGGTAGTTGCCATATTTGTAGACAGCCGGGACACTTTGCTAGAGTCTGTCCCTAGAGAGGCTTCCGAAGAGGTTAGGAAGCAGAGTCATTGGTGATAATGACAGAAGAACAGACCCAGAACATCATAGGTACTATTCTTTACGATTATATTGCATATGTATTGATATATACTAATGCATTCTTTATGAGTATCTGTGACTGAGTTGCATGGAGATATGCATTATATATTGGATTTGATTATACTGTAGTATTGATTTCTTGGTTGTTGAGGAATATGTTGATATCAGAGATCTCTGTGACATGTTATATACTACAGTGAAATGAACCCGAGATTGGGTTAGATTATGATGTACTTGTGTTATATGATTTCGATTTCATTATTGACATGTAATGCTAAACAAGTACAGAAATATTGTGGAATGTGTTCCAGAAATGGTAAGATTAAGATCAGATCTAGTTGAGATATGTTGCCAAGTACCTTATATCCAGGGAGGTCTTGGGTTCCATTCTTGGAAGGCACAAACTATAGCCTGGACTATAGAAGTTCTATGAGTAACCATACGACGCCTATGGAAAGCCCGTGAGGGACAAAGGCCCCATAGAGGGAGCCCAAGATCGGGATAGCCTTGGGTCGGTTGGCAGTGGGCCGTATGGGCGGTCCACTGGGCCTGTAATGGGTCGTTACAGCTATGATATCAGAATGTTTCAGAATTGGTTACAGATTTTGATATTGATAGTCAGAGCCGAATACCAGGTAGGTATTTCTTCTTTATTTTATATTATTACCTGATTTGTTTATACAGAATAGTTCGAATCTAGAATCACAGATAGTGTCAGAACCGCACAATAGTGGATTCAGTTGCCATTCAGATAATTGTGAATGTACGTTATTCGAACAGACAGTTGTGATATAAACAGATTAGATCAGTTGTAACAGAATTTGTACAGAAATATTGGCAAAAAGTGTACTGATAAGTCTGAATTGCTAACAAAAGAAGCCAGAAAGATAGAAATAAGAAGATTATTACAGAATTTGTATATTTCTGAATAGAAATGGGAGTATATTTCTATGGCTTTCGTAATGAAATTACCGCCATTTTCTTTAGATTATGATATGGTATGATTATGATTGACAGACTACTCAATCTAGATCTATCAGTTTGTACCAGATTACGTACAAACAGAACTAAATGACATAGATCGATGTCAAAGAAATGTTCAGATAGAACAGAATATTTAAGTAGATTATATCAGATTGCGATTTTGATTGAGTTTGTATTTGTGATAGAAGATATCATGAACTCTTTCACAGATTATTCACAGATTGACAGGTAGTCAGAGTGTATGATTCAGATACTGACAGATATTGGTAGAGTTTTAGTGCTGGATGTTAGCACTAGTTGTTATGATTTATTGTCACTATATGACTTATTGCATGACAATAGTTATGAAGACAGTTCAGAATGGACAGATTAAAGAAACCAACATCGGATGATGATGCTTGGTATTTGAAACTGAAGATTTCATATGTCCTTGATTGGGATTAACAGGTTTGATAACAATTGCTAGTATTGTTGTGTTATGAGTTGTAATTGGTTTATACGGATGTTGTATAACCAACATGGTAAGATTGATTCTGTCAGAGTTAGTTTAAGAAGTATTAGAATAGTATACTTTATGAAGTTTTATTCCAGAATTGAAATCAGAGATTGATACAAGAAAGAGATTTCAGAATGGATTTATTAAGAGAGGAGTTTGGATGTTAAACTCTATTATACATTTCTTCTCTTATATTTGAAATTGATTGCTTCTGAGTTCGAGGACGAACTCAGATCTAAGAGGGGGAGAAATGTAATGCCCGAGATTTAATCATTATAATCAGACGTTGATTAATTGACATGAGTGAGATTATAAGAACTCAAATGAACCGATATGACAAGGCCGGGCGTCGTTGCACTTGTTAGCCAAGTATTTGGGCAGAAATTTCGGCGCTCGAGCGGTAGAAAAGCACCGCCCGAGCGCCAATGCATCACAAATTATTGCTCGTACAGAAGGTTCGGCGCCCGGGCGGTAGATTTCGACCGCCCGAGCGCCAAGGGTGCGATTTGGAATTCCGGACAGTATGTTCGGCGCCCGAGCGGTACATTTCGACCGCTCGAGCGCCACCCGGAAAGCATGCAAGGTGCCACGCTTCAATTTGCATGCATCGTTGATATATATATATATATAGAGACGAGCTCATTCTTCAGACAAAAGAAACGAAGGAAAGGAAGCTCGAGAAATTCCTCCAGAAATCCTTACGCCTTTTTCGAGAAATCCGTCCGTCTGAATTAGAATCCGACTTCAGTACCGTGTTCCTATCAACACAGGCTACAACTGGACGTAAGTTTTGTTACGTTTAGACAAGCTTTGAATTTATGAGGTAGTCAGAATTGAATAGGATTCATATATGATGTTCTTGTCATGTTAGACTGAAAGCGGACCGGTTACGGTGGCCGGAAACGCAACGGAAGCATAAAAATCAAATTTTTAAGGGAAAATTTCGGCCACCATTAGAAGTTGTGCAATATTTACAAAAATCTCAAAAACATACATAGGGTGTTGAGAAAATTTTACCTATCAACTTTAAAAGTTGATTGTGGCTCCAACTTTGTTGACTAGCAACAAAGCTCTTGAATGGAAGATGAATCTACAAGCTCTCCTCCAAATCCTTGAAGCTTTCCTTCAAATTAGGCCCACCACCAACTAGGTAGATCCCCTCACAATTTGCACTAGAAAAATGTGAGGATTTTTCAAAGAGAAGTGTAGTGTTCCTCAACAAATTGAAGAACACACAAGAAGAGAAAAATGGAGAGGAGAGGAATATCACAAAAATCGGCCATGTAGTGAATGAGGGAGGGAAGAGTGACCTTGGTTGTCCAAAAAGTGATCCCATGCTTTTTCAATATTTTATTCAAAAGTATTCCAAGCCTCTTCACCTCCCAAGCATGCAAACCCTAGCATACTTTGCATGTGGGCTTGTAACTATTACAAGGCCCATGGACTTTTAATTGTCTCAAACATATTTGAGCCCAATTAGACTTTACTTGATTTTAATCAAGCCCACTAGTTAAATAATTATTTCCAATTGGGCTCTACAAGGCCCAATGTTATTTAATTAATCCAACACTTAATTAATTTAATTATTTGGGCTCTACTAGGCCCACTAGTGTTTAATTAATTCAACACTTGAATTAATTTAATTTAGTCCATAATAATGTTTATGAAAATCACAATTTTCAAAAACATTAGTCACTTGGCCAAATTTTAATCTAGGAACACTTCCATAAATTAAAATTTATATTTCTCTCATAGAAGTCATACTTCTATTTTTCTTTACGCTTATAAACACATTTATAAACCGTTCAACACATTGAACTATTTTTACTTCTCAACGGGATCTAGAAAGCTAGTACTTGTGTGGCCCTCAATGGTTCATTGATACAACTAGCCGTGGGTTCACATCTCCATGTGATTCGGACTAAACATGTCCTTATTCGAGCATACCCCAATTGCTCCATTCTTACTTATCAACTCCTTGATAGTAAGAACGTCAGAACTCAAGTCTGATAGTACCCAACCAATCACGTTAAACGCCTAGCAGCATCGCTTACGTGATTCCCTAGGTATCACATGATAGTGCCTGCAAGAACCATTCAATTATGGTTAGCGTACAGTACGGTCCCTTCAACTCATATATCCCGATCGATTCGACAACCATTGGTTTATCGAGAGTTGTCAATGAATCGATACTATGTGTCATGTCGTAGTTGCATCGATGGTGTAATCTATGAAACACCTTTCATAATTACAACCATACTCTGGCCAGAGATTTCGATCTACATACACATGAAAACACATAGGATATCCATACCCGAAGGTAAGCGGTGAATCCCCGACTACAATGCATCGACTCCTATGTGTTTCGACAGAACACCCAACCTTGCCACCTAATGACCCCATGAGAGTCGGTAAACAAGTCAAAGTGTAATTCTAGCACATAGAGTCTCAATGTTGTCCCGGGTCATAAGGACTAATTCTGTACAACCATAAACCAGGACTTTTCCACTCGATAAGTGAGAACCACTTGGAAAGTCCTTTTATGGAGGGTTGTTCAGTGCACTCTACAAGGAGCACCTATCTGCATGTTCGGACATCACAATGTCCCCTACCAATGAAACATGGTACTCACATCGCAGATACTAGTCTCGAACTCTAGCGGCCTATATCCTTCTTAGTGGCGGCTGAATCGACTAGGAACCGTTTAGAATATACAGTATTACAAATATGAGTTTCATGATACTCATCATATGAGCATCTCATATTCTTTCTACTATTTGTATATTCAAGGGCTTTATCTATGCAGCTAGCATGGGTATACAGATAAAGATTTGCCAAAATAATAATTTCAAATATTATTAAAATAAAGATTGCTTATACATAGAGTTTCATTGTGAACACTCGGCCAACACTTGGCTCGACGGGCACCTACTCTAACAATCTCCCACTTGCACTAGAGCCAACTACCCATATGCATATAACCCATTGATTCGCGATGCTTGTCGAATAATGGTCCAGGTAAAGGCTTAGCTAGTGGATCAACAACATAATCTGCGGAGCCGACTTTGTCAATAGACACTACTCTTCTTTCCACAATCTCTCCGAGGATGTGGTACTTTCTCAATACGAGTTTGGATTCTGATGAGACCTTGGCTCCTTTGCTTGAGCTATAGCTCCCGTGTTGTCACACAACACCGGGATAGGAGCAACTCCATTAGGAATGACGTCCAACTCTTAGACGAAATTCCTTATCCAAACAGCCTCCCTTGCTGCATCTGATGCAGCAATGTATTCGGCCTCTGTGCTGGAATCCGTAATATTGTCTTGCTTGGAACTCTTCCAAGAGACAGCAGCACCTTTGAGCATGAATACAAACCTAGAGGTTGACTTCGAGTTATCGATATCGCTTTGGAAGCTAGAGTCGGTATAGCCTTCCAATTTCAGTTCTCTACCCCCATAGACCAAGAACAACTTATTGGTCCTTCTCAACAACTTGAGGATGTCTTTCACAGCTTTCTAGTTGTGGAAGACCGGGGTTCGATTGATATCTTTTCACTACACATAGTGAAAACGCCACGTCAGGACGTGTAGATATCATCCCATACATGATATTACCAATTGCCGAAGCATACGGAATGCGTGTCATCGTCACTATCTCTGCATCAGTCTCAGGAGACAGACTTGGATAGGGACACGCCATGACACATTGGTAGATGTCCTCTCAAGGACGCATCCATCGAGAACCGCTTCACGATGGTATCATGTATGTGGACTGGGTGAGACCAAGTCATCTTTTCGATCTATCTCAATAGATCTGTATCCCAATACAAAAGATGCTTCACCCAAGTCCTTCATCGAGAACTTACTCGCTAACCATATCTTTGTTGATTGCAACATTCCTACATCATTCCCAAAGATTAGAATGTCATCAACATAAAGCACCAGGAATGTCACAACACTCCCACTGACCTTCTTATACACATAGGGTCCCTCATGATTCATAGTAAATCAAACTATTTGATTGTACTGTCGAATCTGAGGTTCCAACTCCTAGATGCCTGCTTTTGATCATAAATAGATCTCTGAAGTTTGCATACCATATGCTCACTTCCGATAGATGTAAACCCTTCAGGTTTAGACATGTAAATAACTTTCTTAAAATCCCCATTTAAGAAAGTTTGTCTTGACATCATCTGCCATATCTCATAGTCATACTATGCAGCTATGGCTAATAAAATCCTTATGGACTTGAACATTGCGATTGGGAAAAGGTTTCCTCAAAGTCAACTCCTTGTCTTTGAGTACATCCTTTTGCCACCAATCGCGCCTTGAAGGTCAACACCTTCCCATCCTCCCCAAGTCCCTGTGGGAACAGTTCCCACAGGTGGATCCACAAGATCCTACACTTGGTTCGAATGCATGGAATTCAACTCAGATTCCATTTCTTCAAGTCACTTGGATGAATTGGCATCAGATAACGCTTCCTTGAAGGTCCATGGATCACATCCATGGTTAGGCTCATCATGGCCTTCTTCAAGAAGCTGACCATACCTCATAGGTGGTCTCGAGACTTTCTCGTATCTGCTAGGAGCTTGTATCTCCTCTCTTGGCTCATCGGGTGTGGGTTCTATAACTGTGGGTGTCTCTCGAACATCTTCGAGTTCTATCATCTCCCTTTTTCTATCCAATAGAAAATCCTTTTCCCAAAAAGGTTGCATTCCTAGAAACAAACACTTTTGTTTCTTGGGGATGATAGAAATGATATCCAACTTAATTCCTTGGATATCCCACAAAGTAACATAAAATGGATCAACAATCCAATTTATCTCCCACTACCTGCTTCACATAAGCAGGGCTCCCCATATTCTAAGATAAGAATATTTGGGAGGCTTACCCATCCATATCTCATATGGTGTCTGCCTTTGAATGGACATTTAATGGAATATCTTTTAATTTTAAGTTATAGAGATCGTTTTCAAGTTCTCAAGTACCAATTAAACATTCATTCTTGTAAATGTTGCAAACACCTTTGCTAAATAAACAAGAATATCCATCTTTATCACAATAGAAATGGAAATAATGTTTTTTCATCAAAAAGGTACAAACAAACATCTCTTAATTAACTTAAAACTATTGTTCAACAATAAGTAAACATCTCTTAAGGTCTTGGCAGCAACTCTTGCTCCATTGCCCATCCTCAAGAAGGTCACACCTTCCTTAAGCTTCCTACTTCTTCCCATCACCTGTAACCCATTACAGAGATGTGAGTCACAACCGGTATCTAATACCCAAGAAGTAGAGTTAATTAAAATGTTTACTTAAATTTAGAACATACCGTTTCCAGAACACTTCTGGGCAAGATATTCTTTGCAATTTCGCCTCCAATGTCCAGGCTTCTTGCAGTGATGACAAACATCACCAGTCTTGTCAGCCTTAACTGGTCTGGCTGCCACAACGGGATTCGGAGATTTCCTCAACAAGGGCTCGTTCTTCTCGGGACGTTGGAAAGAACGCTTCTTTCCATTCCCATGTGGATCAATCTTCGTACCAGATGAAGAACCCACATAAAGAACCGACTTCTCTTTCTTGATAGTGGACTCAAAGGTAACAAGCATGTTTACCAACTCCTCAAGGGTCGGTTCCATCTTGTTCATGTTGAAGTTCACCACAAAAGGATCAAATGAGCTAGGCAGCGATAACAGCAACACGTCCGTGGTCAACTCCGAAGGCAAGATCAAATCCATGCCAACGAGCTTGTCCACGAGCCCGATCACCTTTAAGCCATGCTCATGGACCGAGGCCCCATCTCGCATGCGCAAAGTGATCAGCTCCTTGACGGTAGCATGCCTTAGAGGTCGTGTTTGCTCACCAAAGAGCTCTTTGAGATGCAAATGAATGTCAGCAGCACTCTTTGCACCCTCAAAACGCCTCTGAAGCTCATCGTTCATAGAAGTCAGCATATAACACCTGGCTATCAAGTCATGGTCACACCATTCCTTGTAAGCCTGCAATTCCTCAGGATTGCAGTCAGTCGGAGCCTCAACAGGGGGCGACTGAGTTAGTGTATATGTTACCCTTTCCGAATTCAAGACGATTTTTAGGTTTCTTAGCCAAGTGAGGTAATTAGGTCCGGTTAACATGTGTTTGTCGAGTATTGCAGATATCGGATTGCGAATCGAAGACATTGTCAAAATTTGTACTGAAAAGTAAAACAGATAAATGTTGATGACTATTTTAAATATTTAGTAAGATATGAAGTTTGGACTTTTACTTCATAAATATTTGCTCCCACTGTTTTGACATCTTTCACTACCCTCTAGTGAAAACGGGAAACTCCTTTCCTCAGTAGGTACGTAAGGTCCAATTAACGAATTGTGATCCCGAATAATATCAGCCAATCACAATTCCTAAAAGGTAGTTTCCAATTGCATCACAATGCAACCCTCTACGTAAACTTTTGTCTCACGTTTGATTAGGACCCAATAATATGACGTCGTTCATCTTCACGTGTCAAGCCTTACCCATCGATGTTGAACCTTAATGGACGGTCGCCATGAGTTCCCTCAATAATATGAGCCGAAATCATGGGAGTTCCACGTAGTTCACATCACCATGTCAATGGATGTCACAGCTTTCCGGCACCCAGGGCCCCCCCAATAATATGAGCCGAGCCCCGAGTACGGGTAGCGTTCATCATGCACCCATTGTCGATGGAAGACAAGGAAATTATAAACAAATTTATAATTCCCCTTTTCGGGCTTGATATTAATTTTGAATCTTATTCAAAATGAGGGTTTTTAATTTTGAAAGGTCTCATCATTAATTTTATTTTAAAAGGTCGCCATGTTTGATCGTATGTTTGCCGGATTCATGCAACTTTGTTATTACAATAATAATAACGCACATACTCATTATTTATAACATATCATGCATATATTATAAATAGAAAACAATACAAGGATGATCAATCGCCCCAAGTACTAATGGCCCGTGTGAGCCAAACACGGGCCTAGGTCCAATCCTAGGGTAAATGCACGGGATGCAATGCAACTATACTATTACATTAGCATCCAATATTACATGTCTTCGATCTTCATAATCACCAAGGCCACCATCTTCCAATCTTGATCTTCTCCTATTCTAATATTTACAAATAAATATCCATGGCACATAGGGATACATCTCATGGGGTGGGAACGGGCCATAAACCAAGCCCACTTTAAATTGATAATTATTACAATCATACAACACAAATATCCTAGCATACACCTAGCAAATTGGGCTTGGGCTTTTGATCATCCTTCATGCATAATATCACATATCATACACCATCAATTAATTATCACAATAATTAATTGATCCAATATTATATATCTTGAACCAATCACTAACCGCCACGATTATAAACTAAATTAACAAAGTATACAAACACCTTTGCCTACTTTCCAATTAATTTATTTATAACCGAATTTCTTATAAATCACAATTTACTATAAATAATTAAAGTCCAACTTCAATTATTTATTTTATGAGAAAAATTTGCAACTTTTGTAATTTTAAACTTAAGGGCCCAAAAAAAAACTCATTTTTCACTAAAAATATTTTGGCCCATTTAAAATCACAAATGTGTTGGCCATCCTATGGCCCAACAACTCAAGGCCCATGACACTTTGATATTCCAAAACACTTTTGGAAACCCTAGCCGTCATCGCCGTCGCCGGAGCTCCGTCGCCGGATTCCGGCCGACTTAAAAAAATTTTTTTTTTTTTTATTTTAAAAAATTGCACATTTCGGGCAGCCCCTTGGGCTGCCCCTCGGCTGCCCGAAATTTTCGGGCAGCCCCTTTCGGGCAGCCCCTCGGCTGCCCGGAAAAACATTTTTTTTTTTTTTGTTTTCTTCAAAAATTCGGCCTTGATGATTTTCTTGCACAAAAAATCTCAAACGGTTAGAAATCGATCTCAACATAATATTATGCAAATATTACACAAAATCCGTAACCTAAGCTCGGATACCACTTGAAAGCGGACCGGTTACGGTGGCCGGAAACGCAACGGAAGCATAAAAATCAAATTTTTAAGGGAAAATTTCGGCCACCATTAGAAGTTGTGCAATATTTACAAAAATCTCAAAAACATACATAGGGTGTTGAGAAAATTTTACCTATCAACTTTAAAAGTTGATTGTGGCTCCAACTTTGTTGACTAGCAACAAAGCTCTTGAATGGAAGATGAATCTTCAAGCTCTCCTCCAAATCCTTGAAGCTTTCCTTCAAATTAGGCCCACCACCAACTAGGTAGATCCCCTCACAATTTGCACTAGAAAAATGTGAGGATTTTTCAAAGAGAAGTGTAGTGTTCCTCAACAAATTGAAGAACACACAAGAAGAGAAAAATGGAGAGGAGAGGAATATCACAAAAATCGGCCATGTAGTGAATGAGGGAGGGAAGAGTGACCTTGGTTGTCCAAAAAGTGATCCCATGCTTTTTCAATATTTTATTCAAAAGTATTCCAAGCCTCTTCACCTCCCAAGCATGCAAACCCTAGCATACTTTGCATGTGGGCTTGTAACTATTACAAGGCCCATGGACTTTTAATTGTCTCAAACATATTTGAGCCCAATTAGACTTTACTTGATTTTAATCAAGCCCACTAGTTAAATAATTATTTTCAATTGGGCTCTACAAGGCCCAATGTTATTTAATTAATCCAACACTTAATTAATTTAATTATTTGGGCTCTACTAGGCCCACTAGTGTTTAATTAATTCAACACTTGAATTAATTTAATTTAGTCCATAATAATGTTTATGAAAATCACAATTTTCAAAAACATTAGTCACTTGGCCAAATTTTAATCTAGGAACACTTCCATAAATTAAAATTTATATTTCTCTCATAGAAGTCATACTTCTATTTTTCTTTACGCTTATAAACACATTTATAAGCCGTTCAACACATTGAACTATTTTTACTTCTCAACGGGATCTAGAAAGCTAGTACTTGTGTGGCCCTCAATGGTTCATTGATACAACTAGCCGTGGGTTCACATCTCCATGTGATTCGGACTAAACATGTCCTTATTCGAGCATACCCCAATTGCTCCATTCTTACTTATCAACTCCTTGATAGTAAGAACGTCAGAACTCAAGTCTGATAGTACCCAACCAATCACGTTAAACGCCTAGCAGCATCGCTTACGTGATTCCCTAGGTATCACATGATAGTGCCTGCAAGAACCATTCAATTATGGTTAGCGTACAGTACGGTCCCTTCAACTCATATATCCCGATCGATTCGACAACCATTGGTTTATCGAGAGTTGTCAATGAATCGATACTATGTGTCATGTCGTAGTTGCATCGATGGTGTAATCTATGAAACACCTTTCATAATTACAACCATACTCTGGCCAGAGATTTCGATCTACATACACATGAAAACACATAGGATATCCATACCCGAAGGTAAGCGGTGAATCCCCGACTACAATGCATCGACTCCTATGTGTTTCGACAGAACACCCAACCTTGCCACCTAATGACCCCATGAGAGTCGGTAAACAAGTCAAAGTGTAATTCTAGCACATAGAGTCTCAATGTTGTCCCGGGTCATAAGGACTAATTCTGTACAACCATAAACCAGGACTTTTCCACTCGATAAGTGAGAACCACTTGGAAAGTCCTTTTATGGAGGGTTGTTCAGTGCACTCTACAAGGAGCACCTATCTGCATGTTCGGACATCACAATGTCCCCTACCAATGAAACATGGTACTCACATCGCAGATACTAGTCTCGAACTCTAGCGGCCTATATCCTTCTTAGTGGCGGCTGAATCGACTAGGAACCGTTTAGAATATACAGTATTACAAATATGAGTTTCATGATACTCATCATATGAGCATCTCATATTCTTTCTACTATTTGTATATTCAAGGGCTTTATCTATGCAGCTAGCATGGGTATACAGATAAAGATTTGCCAAAATAATAATTTCAAATATTATTAAAATAAAGATTGCTTATACATAGAGTTTCATTGTGAACACTCGGCCAACACTTGGCTCGACGGGCACCTACTCTAACAATCTCCCACTTGCACTAGAGCCAACTACCCATATGCATATAACCCATTGATTCGCGATGCTTGTCGAATAATGGTCCAGGTAAAGGCTTAGCTAGTGGATCAACAACATAATCTGCGGAGCCGACTTTGTCAATAGACACTACTCTTCTTTCCACAATCTCTCCGAGGATGTGGTACTTTCTCAATACGAGTTTGGATTCTGATGAGACCTTGGCTCCTTTGCTTGAGCTATAGCTCCCGTGTTGTCACACAACACCGGGATAGGAGCAACTCCATTAGGAATGACGTCCAACTCTTAGACGAAATTCCTTATCCAAACAGCCTCCCTTGCTGCATCTGATGCAGCAATGTATTCGGCCTCTGTGCTGGAATCCGTAATATTGTCTTGCTTGGAACTCTTCCAAGAGACAGCAGCACCTTTGAGCATGAATACAAACCTAGAGGTTGACTTCGAGTTATCGATATCGCTTTGGAAGCTAGAGTCGGTATAGCCTTCCAATTTCAGTTCTCTACCCCCATAGACCAAGAACAACTTATTGGTCCTTCTCAACAACTTGAGGATGTCTTTCACAGCTTTCTAGTTGTGGAAGACCGGGGTTCGATTGATATCTTTTCACTACACATAGTGAAAACGCCACGTCAGGACGTGTAGATATCATCCCATACATGATATTACCAATTGCCGAAGCATACGGAATGCGTGTCATCGTCACTATCTCTGCATCAGTCTCAGGAGACAGACTTGGATAGGGACACGCCATGACACATTGGTAGATGTCCTCTCAAGGACGCATCCATCGAGAACCGCTTCACGATGGTATCATGTATGTGGACTGGGTGAGACCAAGTCATCTTTTCGATCTATCTCAATAGATCTGTATCCCAATACAAAAGATGCTTCACCCAAGTCCTTCATCGAGAACTTACTCGCTAACCATATCTTTGTTGATTGCAACATTCCTACATCATTCCCAAAGATTAGAATGTCATCAACATAAAGCACCAGGAATGTCACAACACTCCCACTGACCTTCTTATACACATAGGGTCCCTCATGATTCATAGTAAATCAAACTATTTGATTGTACTGTCGAATCTGAGGTTCCAACTCCTAGATGCCTGCTTTTGATCATAAATAGATCTCTGAAGTTTGCATACCATATGCTCACTTCCGATAGATGTAAACCCTTCAGGTTTAGACATGTAAATAACTTTCTTAAAATCCCCATTTAAGAAAGTTTGTCTTGACATCATCTGCCATATCTCATAGTCATACTATGCAGCTATGGCTAATAAAATCCTTATGGACTTGAACATTGCGATTGGGAAAAGGTTTCCTCAAAGTCAACTCCTTGTCTTTGAGTACATCCTTTTGCCACCAATCGCGCCTTGAAGGTCAACACCTTCCCATCCTCCCCAAGTCCCTGTGGGAACAGTTCCCACAGGTGGATCCACAAGATCCTACACTTGGTTCGAATGCATGGAATTCAACTCAGATTCCATTTCTTCAAGTCACTTGGATGAATTGGCATCAGATAACGCTTCCTTGAAGGTCCATGGATCACATCCATGGTTAGGCTCATCATGGCCTTCTTCAAGAAGCTGACCATACCTCATAGGTGGTCTCGAGACTTTCTCGTATCTGCTAGGAGCTTGTATCTCCTCTCTTGGCTCATCGGGTGTGGGTTCTATAACTGTGGGTGTCTCTCGAACATCTTCGAGTTCTATCATCTCCCTTTTTCTATCCAATAGAAAATCCTTTTCCCAAAAAGGTTGCATTCCTAGAAACAAACACTTTTGTTTCTTGGGGATGATAGAAATGATATCCAACTTAATTCCTTGGATATCCCACAAAGTAACATAAAATGGATCAACAATCCAATTTATCTCCCACTACCTGCTTCACATAAGCAGGGCTCCCCATATTCTAAGATAAGAATATTTGGGAGGCTTACCCATCCATATCTCATATGGTGTCTGCCTTTGAATGGACATTTAATGGAATATCTTTTAATTTTAAGTTATAGAGATCGTTTTCAAGTTCTCAAGTACCAATTAAACATTCATTCTTGTAAATGTTGCAAACACCTTTGCTAAATAAACAAGAATATCCATCTTTATCACAATAGAAATGGAAATAATGTTTTTTCATCAAAAAGGTACAAACAAACATCTCTTAATTAACTTAAAACTATTGTTCAACAATAAGTAAACATCTCTTAAGGTCTTGGCAGCAACTCTTGCTCCATTGCCCATCCTCAAGAAGGTCACACCTTCCTTAAGCTTCCTACTTCTTCCCATCACCTGTAACCCATTACAGAGATGTGAGTCACAACCGGTATCTAATACCCAAGAAGTAGAGTTAATTAAAATGTTTACTTAAATTTAGAACATACCGTTTCCAGAACACTTCTGGGCAAGATATTCTTTGCAATTTCGCCTCCAATGTCCAGGCTTCTTGCAGTGATGACAAACATCACCAGTCTTGTCAGCCTTAACTGGTCTGGCTGCCACAACGGGATTCGGAGATTTCCTCAACAAGGGCTCGTTCTTCTCGGGACGTTGGAAAGAACGCTTCTTTCCATTCCCATGTGGATCAATCTTCGTACCAGATGAAGAACCCACATAAAGAACCGACTTCTCTTTCTTGATAGTGGACTCAAAGGTAACAAGCATGTTTACCAACTCCTCAAGGGTCGGTTCCATCTTGTTCATGTTGAAGTTCACCACAAAAGGATCAAATGAGCTAGGCAGCGATAACAGCAACACGTCCGTGGTCAACTCCGAAGGCAAGATCAAATCCATGCCAACGAGCTTGTCCACGAGCCCGATCACCTTTAAGCCATGCTCATGGACCGAGGCCCCATCTCGCATGCGCAAAGTGATCAGCTCCTTGACGGTAGCATGCCTTAGAGGTCGTGTTTGCTCACCAAAGAGCTCTTTGAGATGCAAATGAATGTCAGCAGCACTCTTTGCACCCTCAAAACGCCTCTGAAGCTCATCGTTCATAGAAGTCAGCATATAACACCTGGCTATCAAGTCATGGTCACACCATTCCTTGTAAGCCTGCAATTCCTCAGGATTGCAGTCAGTCGGAGCCTCAACAGGGGGCGACTGAGTTAGTGTATATGTTACCCTTTCCGAATTCAAGACGATTTTTAGGTTTCTTAGCCAAGTGAGGTAATTAGGTCCGGTTAACATGTGTTTGTCGAGTATTGCAGATATCGGATTGCGAATCGAAGACATTGTCAAAATTTGTACTGAAAAGTAAAACAGATAAATGTTGATGACTATTTTAAATATTTAGTAAGATATGAAGTTTGGACTTTTACTTCATAAATATTTGCTCCCACTGTTTTGACATCTTTCACTACCCTCTAGTGAAAACGGGAAACTCCTTTCCTCAGTAGGTACGTAAGGTCCAATTAACGAATTGTGATCCCGAATAATATCAGCCAATCACAATTCCTAAAAGGTAGTTTCCAATTGCATCACAATGCAACCCTCTACGTAAACTTTTGTCTCACGTTTGATTAGGACCCAATAATATGACGTCGTTCATCTTCACGTGTCAAGCCTTACCCATCGATGTTGAACCTTAATGGACGGTCGCCATGAGTTCCCTCAATAATATGAGCCGAAATCATGGGAGTTCCACGTAGTTCACATCACCATGTCAATGGATGTCACAGCTTTCCGGCACCCAGGGCCCCCCCAATAATATGAGCCGAGCCCCGAGTACGGGTAGCGTTCATCATGCACCCATTGTCGATGGAAGACAAGGAAATTATAAACAAATTTATAATTCCCCTTTTCGGGCTTGATATTAATTTTGAATCTTATTCAAAATGAGGGTTTTTAATTTTGAAAGGTCTCATCATTAATTTTATTTTAAAAGGTCGCCATGTTTGATCGTATGTTTGCCGGATTCATGCAACTTTGTTATTACAATAATAATAACGCACATACTCATTATTTATAACATATCATGCATATATTATAAATAGAAAACAATACAAGGATGATCAATCGCCCCAAGTACTAATGGCCCGTGTGAGCCAAACACGGGCCTAGGTCCAATCCTAGGGTAAATGCACAGGATGCAATGCAACTATACTATTACATTAGCATCCAATATTACATGTCTTCGATCTTCATAATCACCAAGGCCACCATCTTCCAATCTTGATCTTCTCCTATTCTAATATTTACAAATAAATATCCATGGCACATAGGGATACATCTCATGGGGTGGGAACGGGCCATAAACCAAGCCCACTTTAAATTGATAATTATTACAATCATACAACACAAATATCCTAGCATACACCTAGCAAATTGGGCTTGGGCTTTTGATCATCCTTCATGCATAATATCACATATCATACACCATCAATTAATTATCACAATAATTAATTGATCCAATATTATATATCTTGAACCAATCACTAACCGCCACGATTATAAACTAAATTAACAAAGTATACAAACACCTTTGTCTACTTTCCAATTAATTTATTTATAACCGAATTTCTTATAAATCACAATTTACTATAAATAATTAAAGTCCAACTTCAATTATTTATTTTATGAGAAAAATTTGCAACTTTTGTAATTTTAAACTTAAGGGCCCAAAAAAAAACTCATTTTTCACTAAAAATATTTTGGCCCATTTAAAATCACAAATGTGTTGGCCATCCTATGGCCCAACAACTCAAGGCCCATGACACTTTGATATTCCAAAACACTTTTGGAAACCCTAGCCGTCATCGCCGTCGCCGGAGCTCCGTCGCCGGATTCCGGCCGACTTAAAAAAATTTTTTTTTTTTTATTTTAAAAAATTGCACATTTCGGGCAGCCCCTTGGGCTGCCCCTCGGCTGCCCGAAATTTTCGGGCAGCCCCTTTCGGGCAGCCCCTCGGCTGCCCGGAAAAACATTTTTTTTTTTTTTGTTTTCTTCAAAAATTCGGCCTTGATGATTTTCTTGCACAAAAAATCTCAAACGGTTAGAAATCGATCTCAACATAATATTATGCAAATATTACACAAAATCCGTAACCTAAGCTCGGATACCACTTGAAAGCGGACCGGTTACGGTGGCCGGAAACGCAACGGAAGCATAAAAATCAAATTTTTAAGGGAAAATTTCGGCCACCATTAGAAGTTGTGCAATATTTACAAAAATCTCAAAAACATACATAGGGTGTTGAGAAAATTTTACCTATCAACTTTAAAAGTTGATTGTGGCTCCAACTTTGTTGACTAGCAACAAAGCTCTTGAATGGAAGATGAATCTACAAGCTCTCCTCCAAATCCTTGAAGCTTTCCTTCAAATTAGGCCCACCACCAACTAGGTAGATCCCCTCACAATTTGCACTAGAAAAATGTGAGGATTTTTCAAAGAGAAGTGTAGTGTTCCTCAACAAATTGAAGAACACACAAGAAGAGAAAAATGGAGAGGAGAGGAATATCACAAAAATCGGCCATGTAGTGAATGAGGGAGGGAAGAGTGACCTTGGTTGTCCAAAAAGTGATCCCATGCTTTTTCAATATTTTATTCAAAAGTATTCCAAGCCTCTTCACCTCCCAAGCATGCAAACCCTAGCATACTTTGCATGTGGGCTTGTAACTATTACAAGGCCCATGGACTTTTAATTGTCTCAAACATATTTGAGCCCAATTAGACTTTACTTGATTTTAATCAAGCCCACTAGTTAAATAATTATTTCCAATTGGGCTCTACAAGGCCCAATGTTATTTAATTAATCCAACACTTAATTAATTTAATTATTTGGGCTCTACTAGGCCCACTAGTGTTTAATTAATTCAACACTTGAATTAATTTAATTTAGTCCATAATAATGTTTATGAAAATCACAATTTTCAAAAACATTAGTCACTTGGCCAAATTTTAATCTAGGAACACTTCCATAAATTAAAATTTATATTTCTCTCATAGAAGTCATACTTCTATTTTTCTTTACGCTTATAAACACATTTATAAGCCGTTCAACACATTGAACTATTTTTACTTCTCAACGGGATCTAGAAAGCTAGTACTTGTGTGGCCCTCAATGGTTCATTGATACAACTAGCCGTGGGTTCACATCTCCATGTGATTCGGACTAAACATGTCCTTATTCGAGCATACCCCAATTGCTCCATTCTTACTTATCAACTCCTTGATAGTAAGAACGTCAGAACTCAAGTCTGATAGTACCCAACCAATCACGTTAAACGCCTAGCAGCATCGCTTACGTGATTCCCTAGGTATCACATGATAGTGCCTGCAAGAACCATTCAATTATGGTTAGCGTACAGTACGGTCCCTTCAACTCATATATCCCGATCGATTCGACAACCATTGGTTTATCGAGAGTTGTCAATGAATCGATACTATGTGTCATGTCGTAGTTGCATCGATGGTGTAATCTATGAAACACCTTTCATAATTACAACCATACTCTGGCCAGAGATTTCGATCTACATACACATGAAAACACATAGGATATCCATACCCGAAGGTAAGCGGTGAATCCCCGACTACAATGCATCGACTCCTATGTGTTTCGACAGAACACCCAACCTTGCCACCTAATGACCCCATGAGAGTCGGTAAACAAGTCAAAGTGTAATTCTAGCACATAGAGTCTCAATGTTGTCCCGGGTCATAAGGACTAATTCTGTACAACCATAAACCAGGACTTTTCCACTCGATAAGTGAGAACCACTTGGAAAGTCCTTTTATGGAGGGTTGTTCAGTGCACTCTACAAGGAGCACCTATCTGCATGTTCGGACATCACAATGTCCCCTACCAATGAAACATGGTACTCACATCGCAGATACTAGTCTCGAACTCTAGCGGCCTATATCCTTCTTAGTGGCGGCTGAATCGACTAGGAACCGTTTAGAATATACAGTATTACAAATATGAGTTTCATGATACTCATCATATGAGCATCTCATATTCTTTCTACTATTTGTATATTCAAGGGCTTTATCTATGCAGCTAGCATGGGTATACAGATAAAGATTTGCCAAAATAATAATTTCAAATATTATTAAAATAAAGATTGCTTATACATAGAGTTTCATTGTGAACACTCGGCCAACACTTGGCTCGACGGGCACCTACTCTAACATAGACATCATAGAATCGAAGTCAGAATAAGAAACAGAGTGTTTATATAATTGTTATGATTTTGGAGTTGATTTGACTGAGATTTCATATCAGATTCGTATTGTTATTAAGATTATCACTTGTATCAGTATTGATTACGAGTTCTGGTATTATATTTGTGATGTTGAGAATGACGGGGTTATTCAGATTGTATCGTTACGCCGTTTAAACATCAGTTGAGTTAGATTGATCAGATTCAGATAGGATTTCGATTAGATTGGGATATTACTAATATGACTCAGATTGTATCTTGTTCAGACATTGATCAGATTATATACTGAATTGAGTATTGATCAGAACAAATTGTATATTGAGTTATTCACTGATACAGAGTATGCGATATTGTCGTTTCAGATTTGATATGGACAGATTCGAGACATCGTCTTCGTCAGATCAGGAAGACAAAGGTATAATTCATGTGATATTCGGGAATCATAACTCAAATTAGATTAATTTGAGTTTCCCAATAAAATCACATACTAGATTATTGTTTATATTGTTACCTGATTTTGCCTTGATTATAGAATTGTATTCAAGCAGGTAAGATAATTGTGATATTCAGTTAGGAATATGATTATGCTTTGTTTACAGATTTTTATTCATTGCATTTAAGATAGGAAAGTCTTGACAGCCATTGTCAGACTTCTAGACGTTCGGTGTATCTCAACTTAGAAGTAGCCATTACTCCTATTGCCAGCCGTCGATACAGCTCGGACCGAAGTCTAGGAATAAGACGTACAATCACCCCGAGTGGTTGGGTAGGTGACAGCCAGTGACGTCTTATTCACCCCGGGATCCCTAGAGTTATAGATCGAGTCAAGTCTAGACATGATTTGATTAGGACTTCATGCTTATATGGATGTGGCTCCTAGATCATGGGACCCATTGTTATTGCTTCCAGTTGTGCTAGCATGTTTTTATGATTTAGATTATTTATATGCATGTTTATCTGATTTGAGTTGCATGCTTAATTTCATAGATTATGAAATATATTAGGTTTATACATGATCGCATGGTTTATGAATTAGTTTGTTTATATACATGCTTACCATGTTTTATACTGGGATTTATTCTCACCGGAGTTATCCGGCTGTTGTCGTGTTTTGTATGTGTGCATGACAACAGGTGGGGCTGGATCAGGGTCGAGATGACGATGAGAGAAGACGAGTTAGCGTGGTGATTCCGGACTTGCAGTAGATTGGATTTTACTACTAGAACTTTAGTAGTGAACCTTAGATTAGAATGTTGTACATTATTGTATTTTAATACTGAATTTGTATTTTTATATACAGATATGTATAGTATTTAGATTCCATTACCTTCCGCAGTTATAATTTAAAAAGAAAAATTTTTAGACCCTGTTTATCAGAACTGATAATTAAATCCCAACGATGATTAAGAAGATGATTAGCGTCCGGGTCCCCACATGACAAGTAGTAGAAACCAACAATTTTGTGCCAAGTTTAGCCCATAGAGTCTTGCAAAAGTAACTCAAGAATTTAACATCGCGACCAGAAACAATAAACCTAGGCATGCCATGCAACCTAACGACGTCTCTAAAGAACAAATCCACAATGTTTAAAGCATCATCGGTTTTATGACAAGCTATAAAATGTGTCATCTTAGAGAATCTATCCACAACAACAAAAATAGAATTCCTCCCATTCTTAGTCCTAGGCAACCCCAAAATAAAGTCCATAGAAATGTCAATCCAAGTTCTTTTTAAGAATAGCACGCAAAAGTGTTCCCAAAATTGACAACTTCAGTTTGTCCATCCGTTTGAGGATGACAAATAGTAGAAAACAACAATTTTGTGCCAAGTTTAGCCCATAAAGTTTTCCAAAAGTAACTCAAGAATTTAACATCGCGACCAGAAATAATAGTCCTAGGCATGCCATGCAACCTAGCGACTTCTCTAAACAACAAATCCGCAATGTTTGAAGCATCATCGGTTTTATGACAAGCTATAAAATGAGTCATCTTAGAGATTCTATCCACAAAAAAAAAATAGAATCCCGCCCCTTCTTAGTCCTAGGCAACCGCAAAATAAAGTCCATAGAAATGTCAATCCAGGTTCTTTTTAAGAATAGCACGCAAAAGTGTTCCCAAAGTTCTATTGACAACTTACGTTTTTTCATCCGTTTGAGGATGTCAAATAGTAGAAAACAACAATTTTGTGCCAAGTTTAGCCCATAAAGTCTTCCAAAAGTAACTCAAGAATTTAGCATCGCGACCGGAAACAATAGTCCTAGGCATGCCATGCAACTTAACGACTTATTTAAAGAACAAATCCGCAATGTTTGAAGCATCATCGGTTTTATGACAAGCTATAAAATGTGCCATCTTAGAGAATCTATCCACAACAACAAAAATAGAATCCCGCCCCTTCTTAGTCCTAGGCAACCCCAAAATAAAGTCCATAAAAATGTCAATCCAAGTTCTTTTTAAGAATAGCACGCAAAAGTGCTACCAAAGTTCTATTGACAACTTCAGTTTGTAAATCCGTTTGAGGATAACAAGTAGTAGAAAACAACAATTTTGTGTCAAGTTTATTAAAGGGGATCGGTTACGGTGACCGGAAGCGCAACGGAAGCAACAAAAATTTTGAAAATCATATTTTCTAGCAAAAATTTCGGCCACCTCTCATATATTGTGTAGCAAATACAATAAAAACAAAATGACATTCATAGTGTGTTGAGAAAATATACCTATCAATCACAAGGGATTGATTGTGGCTCCAACTTTGTTGTCAAACAACAAAGCTCTTGAAAGGATGACAATCTTCAAGCCTCCTCCTCCAAGTCCTTGAATCTTTCCTTCAAATTAGGCCCACCACCAACTAGGTAGATCCCCTCATATTTTGCACTAGAAAAATATGAGGATTTTTCAAAGAGAAGTGCAATGATTCCTCAACAAAATCGAAGAACAAAATGGGAGAAAATTGGAGAGAAAAATGAAGGTGAAGTTTCGGCCATTGTGTGTGTGGGAGTAAAGTGGGAAGACTTGTCTTGGTTTTTGAAAAGGTTGAGGCATAAAGTTGCATGCCATGCCTTGAAAACTCAAAAAGTAGTCTCCCAACCTTTCACCTCCCATGCATGCATATTATAAGGTTTTTATCAAAATAAAAACCATGGACTAAATTTAATTATCTCAAACATATTTGAGACCAATTAAACATTACTTGAATTTACCCAAGTCCCACTAGTTAAATAATTAATATAAATTGAGATCTACAAGACTCAATATAATTTAATTAATTCAACACTTGAATTAATTTAATTATTTGGACTCTACTAGGTCCACTAGTGTTTAATTAATTCAACACTTGAATTAATTTAATTTAGTCCATAATAATGTTTATGAAAATCACAATTTTCAAATACATTATTCAATTGGCCAACTTTTAATTTAGGAACACCTCCATAAATTAAAATTTACATTTCTCTCATAGAAGTCATACTTCTATTTTTCTTTACACTTATAAACTCATTTATAAGTCGTTCAACACATTGAACTATTTTCTCCTTTATAGAAGTCATACTTCTAATTTTCCTTACTCTTATAAACTCCTTTATAAGGCGTTCAACACATTGAACTATTTTTACTTCTCAACGGGATCTAGAAAGCTAGTACTTGTGTGGCCCTCAATGGTTCATTGATACAACTAGCCATGGGTTCACATCTCCATGTGATTCGGAATAAACATGTCCTTATATGAGCATACCCCAATTGCTCCATTCTTACTTATCAACTCCTTGATAACAAGAACGTCAGAACTCAAGTCTGATAGTACCCAACCAATCACGTTAAACGCCTAGCAGCATCGCTTACGTGATTCCCTAGGTATCACATGATAGTGCCTGCAAGAACCATTCAATTATGGTTAGCGTACAGTACGGTCCCTTCAACTCATATATCCCGATCGATTCGACAACCATTGGTTTATCGAGAGTTGTCAATGAATCGATACTATGTGTCATGTCGTAGTTGCATCGATGGTGTAATCTATGAAACACCTTTCATAATTACAACCATACTCTGGCCAGAGATTTCGATCTACATACACATGAAAACACATAGGATATCCATACCCGAAGGTAAGCGGTGAATCCCCGACTACAATGCATCGACTCCTATGTGTTTCGACAGAACACCCAACCTTGCCACCTAATGACCCCATGAGAGTCGGTAAACAAGTCAAAGTGTAATTCTAGCACATAGAGTCTCAATGTTGTCCCGGGTCATAAGGACTAATTCTGTACAACCATAAACTAGGACATTTCCACTCGATAAGTGAGAACCACTTGGAAAGTCCTTTTATGGAGGGTTGTTCAGTGCACTCTACAAGGAGCACCTATCTGCATGTTCGGACATCACAATGTCCCCTACCAATGAAACATGGTACTCACATCGCAGATACTAGTCTCGAACTCTAGCGGCCTATATCCTTCTTAGTGGCGGCTGAATCGACTAGGAACCGTTTAGAATATACAGTATTACAAATATGAGTTTCATGATACTCATCATATGAGCATCTCATATTCTTTCTACTATTTGTATATTCAAGGGCTTTATCTATGCAACTAGCATGGGTATACAGATAAAGATGTGCCAAAGTAATAATTTCAAATATTATTAAAATAAAGATTGCTTATACATAGAGTTTCATTGTGAACACTCGGCCAACACTTGGCTCGACGGGCACCTACTCTAACAATCTCCCACTTGCACTAGAGCCAACTACCCATATGCTTTAAACCCATTGATTCGCGATGCTTGTCGAATAATGGTCCAGGTTGTAATGCCCGAGATTTAATCATGTAATCAGACGTTGATTAATTGACGTAATGGAAGTCATAGGAACTCAAATGACGAAGCCGGGCGTTGGTTTATGTTAAGCCAAGATGTTGAATCGAACATCTCGCGCCCGAGCGGCAGAAAAGCACCGCCCGAGCGCGCATGTATAATTTGTGAGGGCCGAGAATTCTTCGCCCTAGCGAGCAACTTTTGACCGCCCGAGCGACAGGAGATATTCAGCCGAGGATCTCGACCGAAACTGACTCGCCATAGCGGTAGGTTTTGACCGCCCTAGCGAGACTTCTTGAACTTGCAAAGGCGGAGAGTTACTCGCCCGGGCGGAAATTTGTGCTCGCCCTAGCGAGGGACGTGCAGTAAGAAGAATAAGCCACTTGCCTTGCATGCAAGATGGAGTATATATATATATATATAACAATCGAATTTTCCTTAGAATTCATCAGAAAGGAGACGAAATCGTTGAGGAAAGAATCAAGTCTTCTTCAACGCAAAGAATTGGGATTTGCGAGAAATCCGCCCGTCCGAATTTAAATCCGACTTCAGTACTGTGTGAAAGGGATCGATATACGGTGTTCAAAATCGCAACGGAAGCACAAAATGTTTTCAAAACATGAAAAACCGAAATTTTGGTATAAAAATTTTTCAAAATTGAACACCATGTACTAGTTGTGCAAACATATACAAAAATCTCAACTTTCAGGCATAGGGTGTTGAGAAAATTACCTATCAATCACAAGGATTGATTTTATGGCTCCAACTAAGGTGTAAACACCTTAGCTCTTGAATGGCATGAAGATCTACAAGCTCCTCCTCCAAATCCTTGAAACTTTCTTTCAAATTAGGCCCACCACTAACTAGGGAAATCCCCTCACAATTTGCACTAGAAAAATGTGAGGATTTTTCAAAGAGAAGTGTGTTTATTCTTCAACAATTGAAGAACACAAAAGAAGAAAAAAATTTTGGGAGAGAAAATGGGAGAGCATTTCGGCCAACATACATGTGTTATGAGGGAGGAGAGACTAGTCTTGGGGTTGCAAAAAGTTGATTCAAAAAGTTGCATGCCAACCATTATTTTAATCAAAAGTATTCCCCAACTCTTCACCTCCCATGCATGCATATTATATAGTTTTTAATCAAATTAAAAACTTTGGACTAAATTTAAATATCTCAAACACATTTGAGACTATTTAAACATTACTTGAATTTACCCAAGTCCCACTAGTTAAATAATTATTTTAATTGAGCTCTACAAGACTCAATATTATTTAATTAATCCAACACTTGAATTAATTTAATTATTTGGGCTCTACTAGGCCCACTAGTGTTTAATTAATTCAACACTTGAATTAATTTAATTTAGTCCATAATAATGTTTATGAAAATCACAATTTTCAAAAACATTAGTCACTTGGCCAAATTTTAATCTAGGAACACTTCCATAAATTAAAATTTATATTTCTCTCATAGAAGTCATACTTCTATTTTTCTTTACACTTATAAACACATTTATAAGCCGTTCAACACTTTGAACTATTTTCTCCTTTATAGAAGTCATACTTCTAATTTTCCTTACGCTTATAAACTCCTTTATAAGCCGTTCAACACATTGAACTATTTTTACTTCTCATCGGGATTTACAAAGCTAGTACTTGTGTGGCCCTCAATGGTTCATTGATACAACTAGCCGTGGGTTCACATCTCCATGTGATTCGGACTAAACATGTCCTTATTCGAGCATACCCCAATTGCTCCATTCTTACTTATCAACTCCTTGATAGTAAGAACGTCAGAACTCAAGTCTGATAGTACCCAACCAATCACGTTAAACGCCTAGCAGCATCGCTTACGTGATTCCCTAGGTATCACATGATAGTGCCTGCAAGAACCATTCAATTATGGTTAGCGTACAGTACGGTCCCTTCAACTCATATATCCCGATCGATTCGACAACCATTGGTTTATCGAGAGTTGTCAATGAATCGATACTATGTGTCATGTCGTAGTTGCATCGATGGTGTAATCTATGAAACACCTTTCATAATTACAACCATACTCTGGCCAGAGATTTCGATCTACATACACATGATAACACATAGGATATCCATACCCGAAGGTAAGCGGTGAATCCCCGACTACAATGCATCGACTCCTATGTGTTTCGACAGAACACCCAACCTTGCCACCTGATGACCCCATGAGAGTCGGTAAACAAGTCAAAGTGTAATTCTAGCACATAGAGTCTCAATGTTGTCCCGGGTCATAAGGACTAATTCTGTACAACCATAAACCAGGACTTTTCCACTCGATAAGTGAGAACCACTTGGAAAGTCCTTTTATGGAGGGTTGTTCAGTGCACTCTACAAGGAGCACCTATCTGCATGTTCGGACATCACAATGTCCCCTACCAATGAAACATGGTACTCACATCGCAGATACTAGTCTCTAACTCGAGCGGCCTATATCCTTCTTAGTGGCGGCTGAATCGACTAGGAACCGTTTAGAATATACAGTATTACAAATATGAGTTTCATGATACTCATCATATGAGCATCTCACATTCTTTCTACTATTCGTATATTCAAGGGCTTTATCTATGCAGCTAGCATGGGTATACAGATAAAGATTTGCCAATATAATAATTTCAAATATTATTAAAATAAAGATTGCTTATACATAAAGTTTCATTGTGAACACTCGGCCAACACTTGGCTCGACGGGCACCTACTCTAACAATCTCCCACTTGCACTAGAGCCAACTACCCATATGCTTAAAACCCATTGATTCGCGATGCTTGTCGAATAATGGTCCAGGTAAAGGCTTAGCTAGTGGATCAACAACATAATCTGCGGAGCCGACTTTGTCAATAGACACTTCTCTTCTTTCCACAATCTCTCCGAGGATGTGGTACTTTCTCAATACTAGTTTGGATTTCTGATGAGACCTAGGCTCCTTTGCTTGAGCTATAGCTCCCGTGTTGTTACACAACACCGGGATAGGAGCAATTCCATTAGGAATGACGTCCAACTCTTGGACGAAATTCCTTATCCAAACAGCCTCTCTTGCTGCATCTGATGCAGCAATGTATTCGGCCTCTGTGCTGGAATCCGTAATATTGTCTTGCTTGGAACTCTTCCAAGAGACAGCAGCACCGTTGAGCATGAATACGAAACTAGAGGTTGACTTCGAGTTATCGATATCGCTTTGGAAGCTAGAGTCGGTATAGCCTTCCAATTTCAGTTCTTTACCCCCATAGACCAAGAACAACTTATTGGTCCTTCTCAACAACTTGAGGATGTCTTTCACAGCTTTCTAGTTGTGGAAGACCGGGGTTCGATTGATATCTTTTCACTACACATAGTGAAAACGCCACGTCAGAACGTGTAGATATCATCCCATACATGATGTTACCAATTGCCGAAGCATACGGAATGCGTGTCATCGTCACTATCTCTGCATCAGTCTCAGGAGACAGACTTGGATAGGGACACGCCATGACACATTGGTAGATGTCCTCTCAAGGACGCATCCATCGAGAACCGCTTCACGATGGTATCATGTATGTGGACTGGGTGAGACCAAGCCATCTTTTCGATCTATCTCAATAGATCTGTATCCCAATACAAAAGATGCTTCACCCAAGTCCTTCATCGAGAACTTACTCGCTAACCATATCTTTGTTGATTGCAACATTCCTACATCATTCCCAATGAGTATAATGTTATCAACATATAACACCAGGAATGTCACAACACTCCCACTGACCTTCTTATACACATAGGGTCCCTCATGATTCTTAGTAAATCAAACTATTTGATTGTACTGTCGAATATGAGGTTCCAACTCCTAGATGCCTGCTTTAGATCATAAATAGATCTCTGAAGTTTGCATACCATATGCTCACTTCCGATAGATGTAAACCCTTCAGGTTAAGACATGTAAATAACTTTCTTAAAATCCCCATTTAAGAAAGTTTGTCTTGACATCCATCTGCCATATCTCATAGTCATACTATGCAGCTATGGCTAATAAAATCCTTATGGACTTGAACATTGCGATTGGGAAAAGGTTTCCTCAAAGTCAACTCCTTGTCTTTGAGTACATCCTTTTGCCACCAATCGCGCCTTGAAGGTCAACACCTTCCCATCCTCCCAAGTCCCTGTGGGAACAGTTCCCACAGGTGGATCAACAAGATCCTACACTTGGTTCGAATGTATGGAATTCAACTCAGATTCCATTTCTTCAAGTCACTTGGATGAATTGGCATCAGATAACGCTTCCTTGAAGGTCCATGGATCACATCCATGGTTAGGCTCATCATGGCCTTCTTCAAGAAGCTGACCATACCTCATAGGTGGTCTCGAGACTTTCTCTTATCTGCTAGGAGCTTGTATCTCCTCTCTTGGCTCATCGGGTGTGGGTTCTATAATTGTGGGTTTCTCTCGAACTCCTTCGAGTTCTATCATCTGCCTTTTTCTATCCAATAGAAAATCCCTTTCCAAAAAGGTTGCATTCCTAGAAACAAACACTTTTGTTTCTTGGGGATGATAGAAATGATATCCAACTTAATTCCTTGGATATCCCACAAAGTAACATAAAATGGATCAACAATCCAATTTATCTCCCACTTACCTGCTTCACATAAGCAGGGCTCCCCATATTCTAAGATAAGAATATTTGGGAGGCTTACCCATCCATATCTCATATGGTGTCTGCCTTTGAATGGACATTTAATGGAATATCTTTTAATTTTAAGTTATAGAGATCGTTTTTCAAGTTCTCAAGTACCAATTAAACATTCATTCTTGTAAATGTTGCAAACACCTTTGCTAAATAAACAAGAATATCCATCTTTATTACAATAGAAATGGAAATAATGTTTTTTCATCAAAAAGGTACAAACAAACATCTCTTAATTAACTTAAAACTATTGTTCAACAATAAGTAAACATCTCTTAAGGTCTTGGCAGCAACTCTTGCTCCATTGCCCATCCTCAAGAAGGTCACACCTTCCTTAAGCTTCCTACTTCTTCCCATCACCTGTAACCCATTACAGAGATGTGAGTCACAACCGGTATCTAATACCCAAGAAGTAGAGTTAATTAAAATGTTTACTTAAATTTAGAACATACCGTTTCCAGAACACTTCTGGGCAAGATATTCTTTGCAATTTCGCCTCCAATGTCCAGGCTTCTTGCAGTGATGACAAACATCACCAGTCTTGTCAGCCTTAACTGGTCTGGCTGCCACAACGGGATTCGGAGATTGCCTCAACAAGGGCTCGTTCTTCTCGGGACGTTGGAAAGAACGCTTCTTTCCATTCCCATGTGGATTGTGGGGACCCGGGCTCTAATTCTTTTTCTTGGGATTAAATGGATTGTTATTAAAAACGTGGGTCAATTTTTCGCTTTTTACCTTAAATCTAATGTAAACAAACGAGCATGAGTTCTTTATTTAAATACAACATACAAACATCAAATACATGTATTATTCTGTATGTCCTCACCTAACCAGTAATACAATACATAACCAAAAGACAACTACTGGTCCATCTGCTAGGCCCGAGATCTCCACGCTAACACGATCATCTCTGTCTCGACCCAGATCCTGCCCCACCTGTTGTTATGCACACATACAGACATAACAACAGCCGGAAAACCGGTGAGAACAAATCCCAGTATAAACATGTAAACATGCAATAAAACCATCTAAAACATGAAACATGCTGATATGAATGTCATTCATATATAATCATGAAATGCGAGCCTAATCATGTCTAGATGCGACTCGACTAAAACTCTAGGGATCCCGGTGTGAATAAGACGATCTATCACCTACCCTCCCAATCGGGGTGACGGTACGTCTTATTCCTAGACTTCGGCCTGATCTGTATCCACGTCTACAAAGGGGCGGTGATCTTCCCCTAAGCTGGGATAGAACCGAACATCTAGAAGTCTGCCTGATCTCCAGACTGTCCTATCTTAATGCATGAATACAAAATCTGTAAACAAGCATAATCATCTAATGCAATGTAACATGATCTGTAAACAAAGCATAATAAGAATTGAATACAAGTTCTAATAAACATCTAATGCAATGTAACATGATCTGTAAACAAAGCATAGCGAGATTTGCATACAAGATCTATAAACAAATCTATAATAATAATACCTATATCAAGATATAAACAATAAAACTCGTATGTGGTTTTGGTTGGGAAACTCAAATGTGATCTCATTTGAGTCGTGATTCCCCAAAACAAAACATGTATTATACCTTTCGTCGTAGAATTGCTGTCACAGTCGAGAAGATGAATCTGAAATAGAAACGACTCTTAACACTTCTACTTCTACTGAGAGCTCGTAGGAATGACTCTAAACTGAGACCTCGCGTCTCTATTTATAGACAACGATCGGAAGATCCGATCCACTTCGGACGATCCGATCTGACACACGTCGGACGCTCCGAACGTACTTCGGACGTTCCGAATCCTGCATGTCTTCCACGTCTCTAGCCAACTGTCTCGGATGATCCGAACTACGATCGGTCGATCCGAACTATTGCATGCCATCCATGTGTCCAGCCACCTGGCTCGGACGCTCCGAACTCCGAACGGACGATGCGAACTCTGATCGTACGTTCCGATCTCGGTTCGGTCCTTCCGGTCTCACCGAAATATAAATACTCCAATATTCTCGATATCGGTCAATCTAATTCTCAATAGATATCAACACTATCATATTCTCAATCATAATCCAATACAGTACTTCTGTCCCAACAAGTCATAATCATACTGAAAATCATATATGATATCATTTCTTATTTCTTATGGTTATGTACAATCTTCACAACATATTCGTATATGTCAATCATTGTTCTGGGCATTACATTTCTCCCCCTCTAAGACAGAAGTTCGTCCTCGAACTGAAGTAACCATACAAAGTATCTAAAACAGTTTGATAATCTAAAACTGAATACATACTCATATCATATAAATAACTCGGGGTGTTTCTGCCTCATGTTTTCTTCCGTTTCCCACGTCGCTTCCTCAATGCCATGTCGACTCCACTGAACTTTCACAAGTGGAATGGTCTTCGTTCTGAGCTGTTTGTCCTTTCGATCAAGAATCTGTATCGGTCGTTCTATATAGCTCAAGGTTTGATCAAGTTCAGCTTCGTTCGGTTGAATAACATGAGAAACATCTGGCATATATCTGCGTAACATTGATACATGAAATACGTCATGTATTCCGGATAAAGAAGGAGGAAGAGCAAGTCGATAAGCTCGATCGCCAATCTTTTCAAGAATCTCGTACGGACCAATGTATCGAGGAGATAGCTTCCCACGTTTGCCAAATCGCACAACGCCTCTAAAAGGAGAAATTTTCAAGAATACCCTATCTCCTACCTCAAATACTAACGGTCTACGTCTGATATTGGCGTACTTTGCTTGCCTATCCTGTGCTGTCTTCATTCTTTTCTGAATAACCTTTACCTTCTCAGTCATGTCACGAATCATATCTGGCCCAAGTTCTGGTACTTCTGAAACATCATCCCAATATAGCGGAGATCTGCACCTCTTGCCATACAAAGCTTCAAACGGTGCCATCTCAATGCTTGTTTGATAGCTATTATTGTACGAGAATTCGCAAAGAGGTAGGGAATCTTGCCAACTAATGCCAAAATCTAGCACGACGGCTCTCAACATATCCTCTAATGTCTGGATAGTCCGTTCTGACTGTCCGTCTGTCTGAGGATGGTAAGCAGTACTCAGGTGTAATGTCGTACCTAAGGCCTGCTGTAAACTGTGCCAGAAGTGAGAAGTGAATCGTGGATCACGATCTGATACGATAGACTTCGGCACTCCATGCAATCTGACTACCTCGCGAATATAAATCTCCGCCATCTGATCCTGTCTAAACGTCATTCTATAAGGGATGAAACAAGCAGATTTGGTCAATCTGTCAATAATGACCCAAATCGCATCGCAACCTCTGGATGATCGAGGTAACTTCGTCACGAAATCCATGGAAATGTGGTCCCATTTCCATTCTGGAATGGATAAACTCTGAAGTAAACCCCCCCGGCTTCTTCCTCTCGGCCTTCACTTGTTGGCAGTTCAAGCATTTAGACACAAATTTGGCAATATCTGACTTCATTTGCTTCCACCAGAACTGTGTCTTCAAGTCATTGTACATCTTTCTGCCACCAGGATGGATGCTGAACCGACTACAATGTGCCTCCGTCAGAATCTGCTGTCTCAAATCTGCAACATCTGGCACAACTAGACGGTTATTCACGTACAACACATGATCTCGTACCTGATATTCTGATACATGCCCTGATCTGACCATTTGGATTGATCTTTGCACATTCTGATCAGTTCTTTGTGCTTCCTTAATCCTCATAATCAAATTGGGCTCAACTTGGATCGTAAAGAGTCGTAGTGGCTTACTATCTGTATCAAATTCTAATCCAGATGTACAGCAATTTTCAACTAACTTGTTAACACCTATCGTCGATAAGGACAAAGAACATACCTTACGACTCAAGGCATCGGCTGCTGCATTTGACTTTCCTGGATAATATTTGATTTCACAGTCAAAGTCTTTCAGAAGATCTAGCCATCTACGTTGCCTCATATTCAATTCTGATTGAGAAAATAGGTACTTTAAGCTCTTGTGATCGGAAAAGATCTCAAATTTCTCGCCATAGAGATAATGACGCCAAATCTTTAATGCAAACACGATAGCCGCCAATTCAAGATCATGAATGGGGTATCGAACTTCATGTGGCTTCAATTGTCTCGAGGCGTATGCGATCACATGACCTCGCTGCATAAGAACACATCCCAAACCTCTATGAGAAGCATCACAATATACAACAAAATCACCTGTACCTGAAGGTATCGTCAATACTGGAGCACTGGTCAGCCTTTTCTTCAATTCAACAAAGCTAGACTCACACTCCTCTGACCAAACAAATGGTGCATTCTTTTGTGTTAATTGAGTTATTGGTTTTGCAATACTGGAGAAATCTTTGATAAATCTTCTGTAGTATCCGGCTAAGCCCATGAAACTGCGTATTTCTGGTACAGAAGTCGGTCTCGACCAACTAATCACAGCTTCCACTTTACTCGGATCAACAGAAATACCATCTCCAGAAATGATATGTCCTAAGAAGACAACTCTATTCAACCAAAACTCACACTTTGACAATTTAGCATACAGTCGCTCGTTTCTCAACGTCTGCAAAACAATTCTGAGATGCTCTGCATGCTCATTTCTGTTCTTCGAATACACCAAAATGTCATCAATGAAGACAATCACAAATTCATCTAGATATCTCTGAAACACTTGGTTCATCAAGCCCATAAATACCGCAGGAGCATTTGTTAAACCAAAAGGCATGACAATAAATTCGTAATGTCCATACCTGGTTCGAAACGTTGTCTTTGGTATGTCTATATCTCGAACTCTGAGCTGATGATAACCAGAACGTAAATCAATCTTAGAATAGACCGAGGATCCCTGCAACTGATCAAATAGGTCATCGATCCTAGGCAAAGGATATTTATTCTTGATCGTTGCCTTGTTCAACTGCCGGTAATCGATACACAACCGCATCGACCCATCTTTCTTTCGCACGAACAGCACCGGAGCGCCCCAAGGAGATACACTAGGTCTGATATATCCCTTGGCTAGAAGATCTTCTAATTGTGCTTTCAATTCTTTGAGTTCGATGGGTGCCATCCTATATGGAGCTCTCGAAATAGGTACGGTACCTGGCGCAAGTTCAATGCTGAAATCTACCTCACGAACCGGAGGTAATCCTGGGATCTCATCTGGAAAAATATCTGGAAATTCCCGTACTACTGGCAGATCTGCCAATGCCGGGCTCGACTTCTGCATATCTACAGCATAAACAAAGAAACCATCCGCTCCTTTCTGTAACAGTCTGTTCATAGTAAGAGCCGAAATCAAGGGAATCCGAGATCTGGAACCCTTCCCGTAGAATTTCCACTCGTCTGTCATCTCGGGTCTGAATCTGACAATCTTGTGGAAACAATCCACGGTGGCTCTGTACTTCGTTAGCATGTCAATACCGACTATACAATCAAAATCAGCTAGACCCAACACTATACAATCTAGGTCAATCTCATGCCCCTCAAACTGTAGAATGCAATGTCTAACCGTAGTTACAGATATTAATCCACTTCCCAACGGAGAATTAATAGACACAACGTCTAACAAAGACTCAACAGGCAATGAATGCAACAATGCAAATCGTTCTGAGATGAATGTATGCGATGCACCTGTATCTATCAAGATATAAGCAGGATAACCATAAAGGAGACAGTTACCTGCTATAACATCATCTGGTGCATCTTGTGCTTGCTCCTCTGTCAACGCAAACACTTGGGCCTGTTGCCTCGGAGGTTGAGTCACAGTCTGACTACCTCGGCCTCTGGGTGGAGTCGGTGCTGGTGGAGGCTGAAAAGAGTGAACCGACGATGCCTGCCGCTCAAACTGAGGTACTGAACCGGATGCTCTTCCACTCTGGCCTTGCTGTACACCTCTCTGTGGACAGACTTTGGCAAAATGCCCCGGTTGCCTACAAATGTTGCATCGGCCTGTAACTCCTTGGCACTGTTCAGTCGCATGCCTACCTCCACAATTATTGCAATATACACCTGAAGTCCTTGAACTTTGATCAAAACCAGTCTGTCTTGATCCGCTGGAGCTGGATGAACTGCTCCCAGGTCGCTTAAACTGCTTCCCCTTCGCCTTCAACTGTTCTTTGCGTCCACTACCACTACCACCACTTTCGAATCGAGGAGGAGGAACTTGGGATGGAGGTAGTGGCGGTCTCGGACTCGGTGCAACATACGGAGCACTCCGTTGTCTAAGCAATCCTGCTTCAGCTCCTTTGGCACGATTCAATGCATCCGAGAAGTTATCGGGTCTCCCAGTATTGACCAACGTAAAGATATCTGGATTCAGGCCATTTATAAACTGATCCGCCATGGCCTCGTCATTTCCTGAAACATGGGGTGCAAAACGAAGCAAAGAAGAGAATTTAGCAACGTACTCCTCAATGTTCAATGGCCCTTGCCTCAGGTTTGCGAATTCAGCGCCTTTATCTTTACGGTAGGATACAGGGAAGAATCGCTGATAAAACTCGGTCTTGAATACCTTCCAAGAAATTTCGGTACCCCGCTGCTCTAAAGCTCTCCTAATGTTCAACCACCAATTCTTTGCTATATCTTGCAATTGATGGCCAATTAGCTTGATCCTCTTCTCATCACTGTACTCCAACGAGTCGAATAGCATCTCAATATCTTCAAGCCAACTTTCGCACTCGATGGCATTCTCGGTACCTTTTAAAGTGGGAGGTCGAAAGGATTGGAATCGCTTCAGCAACGTCTCCATAGGGGTCGCCGTAACATCCATAGGATCTCCGGATGTACTCCCCTGCTCTGGCGCTGCTGGTCGTAGAGGTACGGCTGCTCTTCTAGGAGGCATATCTAATAATCCAACTGATTAGTAAACAAGATATACAACTGTCTCAGCCATCATCTAGTCAGTTACCTCTGATCTAGAATCGGTTCTGATTCAGTCAATCACATGCTGAAATTAATCAAATACCAAACAACATGTAATAAGAAAGCAATAATCATGCTAGCACATCATCAAGCAAGGAAGAAGACTCGATCTACCCCGCTCATTCTATCCTATTTCAGTCTAACGGAACTATCGGCTCTGATACCACCTGTTGTGGGGACCCGGGCTCTAATTCTTTTTCTTGGGATTAAATGGATTGTTATTAAAAACGTGGGTCAATTTTTCGCTTTTTACCTTAAATCTAATGTAAACAAACGAGCATGAGTTCTTTATTTAAATACAACATACAAACATCAAATACATGTATTATTCTGTATGTCCTCACCTAACCAGTAATACAATACATAACCAAAAGACAACTACTGGTCCATCTGCTAGGCCCGAGATCTCCACGCTAACACGATCATCTCTGTCTCGACCCAGATCCTGCCCCACCTGTTGTTATGCACACATACAGACATAACAACAGCCGGAAAACCGGTGAGAACAAATCCCAGTATAAACATGTAAACATGCAATAAAACCATCTAAAACATGAAACATGCTGATATGAATGTCATTCATATATAATCATGAAATGCGAGCCTAATCATGTCTAGATGCGACTCGACTAAAACTCTAGGGATCCCGGTGTGAATAAGACGATCTATCACCTACCCTCCCAATCGGGGTGACGGTACGTCTTATTCCTAGACTTCGGCCTGATCTGTATCCACGTCTACAAAGGGGCGGTGATCTTCCCCTAAGCTGGGATAGAACCGAACATCTAGAAGTCTGCCTGATCTCCAGACTGTCCTATCTTAATGCATGAATACAAAATCTGTAAACAAGCATAATCATCTAATGTAATGTAACATGATCTGTAAACAAAGCATAATAAGAATTGAATACAAGTTCTAATAAACATCTAATGCAATGTAACATGATCTGTAAACAAAGCATAGCGAGATTTGCATACAAGATCTATAAACAAATCTATAATAATAATACCTATATCAAGATATAAACAATAAAACTCGTATGTGGTTTTGGTTGGGAAACTCAAATGTGATCTCATTTGAGTCGTGATTCCCCAAAACAAAACATGTATTATACCTTTCGTCGTAGAATTGCTGTCACAGTCGAGAAGATGAATCTGAAATAGAAACGACTCTTAACACTTCTACTTCTACTGAGAGCTCGTAGGAATGACTCTAAACTGAGACCTCGCGTCTCTATTTATAGACAACGATCGGAAGATCCGATCCACTTCGGACGATCCGATCTGACACACGTCGGACGCTCCGAACGTACTTCGGACGTTCCGAATCCTGCATGTCTTCCACGTCTCTAGCCAACTGTCTCGGATGATCCGAACTACGATCGGTCGATCCGAACTATTGCATGCCATCCATGTGTCCAGCCACCTGGCTCGGACGCTCCGAACTCCGAACGGACGATGCGAACTCTGATCGTACGTTCCGATCTCGGTTCGGTCCTTCCGGTCTCACCGAAATATAAATACTCCAATATTCTCGATATCGGTCAATCTAATTCTCAATAGATATCAACACTATCATATTCTCAATCATAATCCAATACAGTACTTCTGTCCCAACAAGTCATAATCATACTGAAAATCATATATGATATCATTTCTTATTTCTTATGGTTATGTACAATCTTCACAACATATTCGTATATGTCAATCATTGTTCTGGGCATTACATGGATCAATCTTCGTACCAGATGAAGAACCCACATAAAGAACCGACTTCTCTTTCTTGATAGTGGACTCAAAGGTAACAAGCATGTTTACCAACTCCTCAAGGGTCGGTTCCATCTTGTTCATGTTGAAGTTCACCACAAAAGGATCAAATGAGCTAGGCAGCGATAACAGCAACACGTCCGTGGTCAACTCCGAAGGCAAGATCAAATCCATGCCAACGAGCTTGTCCACGAGCCCGATCACCTTTAAGCCATGCTCATGGACCGAGGCCCCATCTCGCATGCGCAAAGTGATCAGCTCCTTGACGGTAGCATGCCTTAGAGGTCGTGTTTGCTCACCAAAGAGCTCTTTGAGATGCAAATGAATGTCAGCAGCACTCTTTGCACCCTCAAAACGCCTCTGAAGCTCATCGTTCATAGAAGTCAGCATATAACACCTGGCTATCAAGTCATGGTCACACCATTCCTTGTAAGCCTGCAATTCCTCAGGATTGCAGTCAGTCGGAGCCTCAACAGGGGGCGACTGAGTTAGTGTATATGTTACCCTTTCCGAATTCAAGACGATTTTTAGGTTTCTTAGCCAAGTGAGGTAATTAGGTCTGGTTAACATGTGTTTGTCGAGTATTGCAGATATCGGATTGCGAATCGAAGACATTGTCAAAATTTGTACTGAAAAGTAAAACAGATAAATGTTGATGACTATTTAAAATATTTGGTAAGATATAAAGTATGGACTTTAACTTTATAAATATTTACTCCCACTGTTTTGACATTTTTCACTACCCTCTAGTGAAAACGGGAAACTCCTTTCCTCAGTAGGTACGTAAGGTCCAATTAGCGAATTATGATCCCGAATAATATCAGCCAATCACAATTCCTAAAAGGTAGTTTCCAATTGCATCACAATGCAACCCTTAACGTAAACTTTTGTCTCACGTTTGATTAGGACCCAATAATATGACGTCGTTCATCTTCACGTGTCAAGCCTTACCCATCGATGTTGAACCTTAATGGACGGTCGCCATGAGTTCCCTCAATAATATGAGCCGAAATCATGGGAGTTCCACGTAGTTCACATCACCATGTCAATGGATGTCACAGCTTTCCGGCACCCAGGGCCCCCCCAATAATATGAGCCGAGCCCCGAGTACGGGTAGCGTTCATCATGCACCCATTGTCGATGGAAGACAAGGAAATTATAAACAAATTTATAATTCTCCTTTTCGGGCTTGATATTAATTTTGAATCTTATTCAAAATGAGGGTTTTTAATTTTGAAAGGTCTCATCATTAATTTTATTTTAAAAAGCTCGCCATGTTTGATCGTATGTTTGCCGGATTCATGCAACTTTGTTATTATAATAATAATAACGCACATACTCATTATTTATAACATATCATGCATATATCATAAATAGAAAACAATACAAGGATGATCAATCGCCCCAAAACTAATGGCCCGTGTGAGCCAAACACGGGCCTAGGTCCAATCCTAGGGTAAATGCACGGGATGCAATGCAACTAAATTATTACATTAGCATCCAATATTACATGTCTTCGATCTTCATAATCACCAAGGCCACCATCTTCCAATCTTGATCTTCCCCTATTCTAATATTTACAAATAAATATCCATGGCACATAGGGATACATCTCATGGGGTGGGAACGGGCCATAAACCAAGCCCACTTTAAAAATTGATAATTATTACAATCATACAACACAAATATCCTAGCATACACCTAGCAAATTGGGCTTGGGCTTTTGATCAACCGTCATGCATAATATCACATATCATACACCATCAATTAATTATCACTATAATTAATTGATCCAATATTATATATCTTGATCCAATCACTAACCGCCACGATTATAAACTAAATTAACAAAGTATACAAACACCTTTGTCTACTTTCCAATTAATTTATTTATAACCGAATTTCTTATAAATCACAATTTACTATAAATAATTAAAGTCCAACTTCAATTATTTATTTTATGAGAAAGATTTGCAACTTTTGTAATTTTAAACTTAAGGGCCCAAAAACTTATTTTTCACCAAAAACATTTTGGCCCATTTAAAATTCACAAATATGTTGACCATCTAATGGCCCAACAACTCAAGGCCCATGACACTTTGATATTCCAAAACACTTTTGGAAACCCTAGTCGTCATCGCCGTCGCCGGAGTTCCGTCGCCGGATTCCGGCCAACATTCCGGCCAACATGCAAAAATTTTTTTTTTTTTTATTAAACTTTAGGGGCTGTTCGGGCAGCCCCTCGGGCTGCCCTTGCTGCCCGAAATGGGCAGCCCTCGGGCAGCCCGAGCTGCCCGAAACGGGCAGCAACATGCTGCCCGAAATTCCCCACAAGAAGGCCTCGGTTTTGTTGCAAATTTTCATCTCAAACGGTTAGAAATCGCCCTCAATATAATATCTTGTATATGTTGCACAAAAACTAGTAACCTTAGCTCTTGATACCACTTGAAAGCGGACCGGTTACGGTGGCCGGAAGCGCAACGGAAGCGAAAATTCGAAATTTTGAGGCACAAATTTCGGCCACCCCTTAGACTTTGTGTAATATTTACTAAAACATAAACACCATTCATAGGATGTTGAGAAAATTACCTATCAATCACAAGGATTGATTTTATGGCTCCAACTAAGGTGTAAACACCTTAGCTCTTGAATGGCATGAAGATCTACAAGCTCCTCCTCCAAATCCTTGAAACTTTCTTTCAAATTAGGCCCACCACTAACTAGGGAAATCCCCTCACAATTTGCACTAGAAAAATGTGAGGATTTTTCAAAGAGAAGTGTGTTTATTCTTCAACAATTGAAGAACACAAAAGAAGAAAAAATTTTTGGGAGAGAAAATGGGAGAGCATTTCGGCCAACATACATGTGTTATGAGGGAGGAGAGACTAGTCTTGGGGTTGCAAAAAGTTGATTCAAAAAGTTGCATGCCAACCATTATTTTAATCAAAAGTATTCCCCAACTCTTCACCTCCCATGCATGCATATTATATAGTTTTTAATCAAATTAAAAACTTTGGACTAAATTTAAATATCTCAAACACATTTGAGACTATTTAAACATTACTTGAATTTACCCAAGTCCCACTAGTTAAATAATTATTTTAATTGAGCTCTACAAGACTCAATATTATTTAATTAATCCAACACTTGAATTAATTTAATTATTTGGGCTCTACTAGGCCCACTAGTGTTTAATTAATTCAACACTTGAATTAATTTAATTTAGTCCATAATAATGTTTATGAAAATCACAATTTTCAAAAACATTAGTCACTTGGCCAAATTTTAATCTAGGAACACTTCCATAAATTAAAATTTATATTTCTCTCATAGAAGTCATACTTCTATTTTTCTTTACACTTATAAACACATTTATAAGCCGTTCAACACTTTGAACTATTTTCTCCTTTATAGAAGTCATACTTCTAATTTTCCTTACGCTTATAAACTCCTTTATAAGCCGTTCAACACATTGAACTATTTTTACTTCTCATCGGGATTTACAAAGCTAGTACTTGTGTGGCCCTCAATGGTTCATTGATACAACTAGCCGTGGGTTCACATCTCCATGTGATTCGGACTAAACATGTCCTTATTCGAGCATACCCCAATTGCTCCATTCTTACTTATCAACTCCTTGATAGTAAGAACGTCAGAACTCAAGTCTGATAGTACCCAACCAATCACGTTAAACGCCTAGCAGCATCGCTTACGTGATTCCCTAGGTATCACATGATAGTGCCTGCAAGAACCATTCAATTATGGTTAGCGTACAGTACGGTCCCTTCAACTCATATATCCCGATCGATTCGACAACCATTGGTTTATCGAGAGTTGTCAATGAATCGATACTATGTGTCATGTCGTAGTTGCATCGATGGTGTAATCTATGAAACACCTTTCATAATTACAACCATACTCTGGCCAGAGATTTCGATCTACATACACATGATAACACATAGGATATCCATACCCGAAGGTAAGCGGTGAATCCCCGACTACAATGCATCGACTCCTATGTGTTTCGACAGAACACCCAACCTTGCCACCTGATGACCCCATGAGAGTCGGTAAACAAGTCAAAGTGTAATTCTAGCACATAGAGTCTCAATGTTGTCCCGGGTCATAAGGACTAATTCTGTACAACCATAAACCAGGACTTTTCCACTCGATAAGTGAGAACCACTTGGAAAGTCCTTTTATGGAGGGTTGTTCAGTGCACTCTACAAGGAGCACCTATCTGCATGTTCGGACATCACAATGTCCCCTACCAATGAAACATGGTACTCACATCGCAGATACTAGTCTCTAACTCGAGCGGCCTATATCCTTCTTAGTGGCGGCTGAATCGACTAGGAACCGTTTAGAATATACAGTATTACAAATATGAGTTTCATGATACTCATCATATGAGCATCTCACATTCTTTCTACTATTCGTATATTCAAGGGCTTTATCTATGCAGCTAGCATGGGTATACAGATAAAGATTTGCCAAAATAATAATTTCAAATATTATTAAAATAAAGATTGCTTATACATAGAGTTTCATTGTGAACACTCGGCCAACACTTGGCTCGACGGGCACCTACTCTAACAATGTGTTCCTATCAACACAGGCTACAACTGGACGTAAGTTTTATTACGTTTAGACATGATTTGAATTTATGATGTTGTCAGAACTGAATAGGATTCATATATGATGTTCTTGTCATGTTAGACATCATAGAATCGAAGTCAAATTGAGAAACAGACTGTTTATGGAATTGTTATGATTTTCAGAGTCGATTTGACTGAGATTCGATATCAGATTTGTGTTATCGTTGAGATTATAAATTGTATTAATACCGATTATGAATCGTGGTATTATATCTGTGGTGTTCAGAATGACGGGGTATTCAGATTGTATTGTTATGCCGCCGAAACATCAGTTGATTAGATTGATCAGATTCAGTAATGATTTCGATTGTAACGTGATATCGTTGATATGAATTAGATTGTACCTTGTTCAGATATAGATCAGATTATATACTGATTTGAGTATTGATCAGAACAGGTTTTGATTCGAGTTATATACTGATGTTGTATTTATATGATTGTCATTGCCAGACTGGGTATGGACAGATCAGAATACGAGACTTCGTCTTCGTCAGACCGGGAAGACAAAGGTATAAATAAATGTTCAGTTGGGATTGCACAACTCGAGTTAGGTTTGACTTGAGTTTCCCTAAATCACATACTTTATTTTATTGCATAGATATTTGCAGATTATCAGATTGATATTGTATTGATAGTTGCAGATTATCAGATTGATATGTGCATGTATTGACTTAGAACAAAGTCAAAGTCCGAGTCTAGGGCAGACAGCCTAGCTAGGGCAGAACAGCCGAGTCTTTCTCAGAACCGATAAGACTCTAGACTTACGGTGTATCGACGCGCTTAAATGTAGATCGACGTTTAATGTAGACACTCGATACAGCATACCGAAGTCTAAATTAGATCGGGATCCCTAGATTAGAACGAGAGATGAGTAAAGTCTTAGATAGTGAGACTAGAGTTTAATTTACAGATCCGTAGTAATTATGTTTCGTAGATTACGATTCATGTTTTATTTACAGACTTGTACTGACACATGTTGTTGATTATGCTACATGTGATAAGATATAATTCATGCTTTTATATATGTTTTATATGCTTGCATGATTACATTGTTTATACTGGGATATTTATATCTCACCGGAGTTATCCGGCTGTTGTCTTGTTTTGTATGTGTGCATGACAACAGGTGGGGCAAAGATCAGGGTCCAGAAGAAGATGAGAGATCAAGATTAGAGTGGTGATTCCGGACTTGGATGTAGATAGGTTTCATTACTAGAACTTTAGTAGTTGAACCTTAGATTAATTGAAAAGACTGTTGTACAGTATTGTACTTTTCTACTGAATTGTAGTTTTATACAGATATGTATATTATTTAGATGCCATTACCTTCCGCACTTATATTTTAAAAAGAAAAATTTTTAGACCATGTTTATCTTAATTGATAATTAAATCCCAAAGATGATTAAGAAGAAGATCAGCGTCCGGGTCCCCACAACAGGTGGTATCAGAGCTGATAGTTCCTTTAGACTTAGATTATCAGAGCGATAGATCCTTTAGATTGAGAAAGTCAGAACTGATAGATCTTTTAGACTGAGATAGCAGAGAATGAGCGGGGTAGATTGATATGTCTTTCCTTGCATGTGATTGCTAGCATGAGAATTATTTCAATGTTGACTTACATTGTGTGTGCGAGCATGATTTACTGCTTTCCCTATTACATGTTGGATTATTATCTGAGTTGATTGCAGCATGTAATTGTTAAGCCTAGATCAGAACCGAGTCTGAATCAGAGGTATATGATCAGAGGAGGGCTGAGACAGATTGTATAGATTGTGTACTAATCTGTTTGATATTCAGATATACCGCCTCGGAGATTTCCAGAAAGGGGTAGTACTTCGTCTGAACAGCTAGATTCATCAGAAGCTCAGCTAGAAGAAAAGATGAAAGAATTTGAATTATTACAGCCGCCGATTCTGAGTGGTACCGAGACATCTGAAGACTGTCAGAACTGGTTTGATGATATAGAAATCTTGTTTGATTTACTTGATTGTACAGATGAACAGAGGGTTAAATTGGTGCCTTACCAGTTACGAGAAGCCGCCAGGAGTTGGTGGATTACCAGTAGAAGAATGTGGGCACAGAGAGGTACAGTGATTTCGTGGGAAATATTCAGAACTGAATTTTATCGAAGATTTTTCCCAGTCTTGTACCGAGAGAACAAGAAATTAGAGTTTGAGAATTTGACCCAAGGGCAGCTGAATATTGACCAATATGCTGCTAAATTCTCGACTCTACTGCGTTTGCTCCTCAGATAGCTGGAAATGATGAAGCTGTAGTGAATCAGTTCATCAGAGGGTTGAATTCGGAGGTAGTTGCATTTGTGAATCTGCAACGACCTTACCATTTTGCTGACATTTTGAGTAAAGCGAAGAGAGCTGAGGCGAGTCTGATTAGACAGTTAGGGAGGTTGTGTGTGAAACAACCCCAGACACAGCATTTCCCTCTCCGAGTTGATCGAGGCAGTACGAGTGGAAAACAAGATTTGCTGAAAGCTCGGAAGAAGCCATTCAAGAAGCTAGAAAGCGGTTCATCTAGCTCCAGCGTTTCTGGTCCAAGTCATACTGGAGTGTCTTGCAGGAGTTGCGGAGGGAGACATCTCACCGAGCAATGCCAGGGAGTGACTGGTAGATGCAATATTTGTGGACAGCTGGGACACTTTGCTAAAGTTTGTCCCCAGAAGCGTTCCCGAAGATTGTAGGGAACAAAGTTCAATTGAAAACACAGATCCAGAATTCACAACAGGTACTATTCTTTATGATTAGATTGCATATGTATTGATATATACTAATGCATTTGTTAAGAATATCTTTGACTGAGTTGCATAGAAATATGCTGTATCTGTTGGGTCTGTATGTACTGTAGTATTGATGTCCTTGCTTGTTGAGGAAATGTTAATATCAGAGATTTCTGTATAGATTGTATACTACAGTAAGATGAGAATGAAATAGAAATAGATTATGATGTACTTGTGTTTTCTGATTTGAACGCATTATTGATATATATATATGCTGAACAAGTACAGAACTATGATGGATTCCAGTTAGGAAAGTATAAGATTCAGACCAGATATGGCTGAAGAGTAGAGATTTCACAGTAAGGATTCTAGATTTAGAATTCCTTTGATATCTGTGTTGTCTATGACTCGATTAATACAGAAAGGAACAAATGGTATCCTTATGTATTCAGTAGATCTACTGAAATCGAGCCTAACATTGGCAGATTTGCCAGAAATGTACGAATTGGCAGACATTAGCCCAGATAAGATTTCAGATTTGTGGATTATATCAGAAAGATAGATTTCAGAATTGAATTCAGATCAGATATTGATTGTTGTTTTAGAATTCAGTACAGAATGATATTAAATGTACAGAATGGTACAGAATGAATTGAAAGATCAGTAGAAGAATATCGACCAAGAGTTACATCTGATTTAGTGTTGCTCTTTGGCATGTTTCAGTATATTCAGAGATGTTCTGATGATTCTATGCTTGTTATATCTATGAGATTTTGATATATTTGCAACATCTGATTGATTGAATAGAATATCGGAAGATTATATTGAATATTCTAAGAACTGTGATGATTGTATACAGAAATTGTTCAGATAAGAACCTTGCTTGAAACAAATTGTATTCAGAATAGGTGTTATCTGAAGTTTGTATACAGATTGATTTTGATACAGTTGAGATTTCGATCAGTGATTGATCAGATACCGATATCAGAAAGATCGGGAAGTCAGAAATTTCAGAATTGTCAGAGAGTGATATTATATGAGTTGACAGATTATCTGATATGATTGTGTTTCGAACTGCTTGAGAATTATTGCTTCTAGATCAGTATTATATACAGATTGTATTGTTTGGGGAGCATATTATATTTGCAGATGATATATAGCAGTTGATCAGAATGACATGAAGATGTTTATAAGAAATCCTTGTTTTATGAGTTCATTGAACTCACTAGATCTGTATAGGATATTGATATTTCATCTTTAATTTGATATTACTGTGTTTTGAATCTGTATATGCTACAGATTAGTGTAAACTAGAGGGAATATATACAGTTCAATTGAATCAGAGTTGAATTCAAGAGTTACAGTAATTCAAGAATGGGATCAGAATGTTCAGAACTTGTTTGTAATAATCAGAACAGAGTAACAGATATGTGATTCTGTGTTTTGTATGAGATGGATTATCTTGTGATCTCAAAATGTGTCAGAATTGTACAGCAAAGCTTGATATTGATAGTCAGAGCCGAATACCAGGTAGGTATTTCTTCTGTAAATTATGTTATTAACTGATTTGTTTATGTCAGTAGTTCGAAGTTGAAATCACATACAATGTCAGAAATGCGCTGTAGTGACTTCAGTTGTCATGTTTGTGACTGAGAATGTATGATATTCGAACAGACAGTTTTGATATAGACAGATTAAGTCAGTGGTGACAGATTTGCACTGAAATGTTGGCAGAAATTGTACTGATATGTCTGAATCGCTATCAGAAAAGACAGAAAGATAGAAATCAGAATGATTTATTACAGAGTTGTGAAGTTCTAAATAGAAATGGGAGTACATTTCTATAGCATCCGTAATGAAATTACTGCCATTTTCTCCAGATTGAAATATAATATGATTATGATTGACATATTGTTCAATCTATATCTATTAGTTGTACAAGACGATGTACAAACAGAACCAAATGACACAGATTGATGTTAGAACATAGTCAGAGTGACTAGAATGTAAAAGTAAACTATATCAGATTGTGATTTCGATTAAGTTTACAGTTATGGCAGATCATACCATAAGTTATTTTGCATATTATTTACAGATTGACAGACAGTCAGAGTGTATTATCCAGATATTGGAAGACTTTGATAGAGTTATAGAGTGCTAGATGTTAGCACTAATTGATATAATTCAGTATTACTGTGTGACAATAGCTATCAGCTTATCAGAAGGGTAATGAGATAGTACAGACAAGACAGTATACGATGAGTACTACAGATTTCTTTTGAAGACAATTCGAAGGAAGATGCAGATAGTTCAGAATGGACAGATTTAAGAAACCAACGTCGGATGATGACGATTGGTAGTTGAAGTTAAAGATTGTTTATGTCTTTGTTTGAGGTAAACAGATTTGTTAACAGCTGATGATACTGATATGTGATAAGCTGTAGATTGGTTTATACGGATGTTGTATAACCACCATGGCAAGATTGATTCTGTCAGAGTTAGTTGAAGAAGTATTAGAATAGTATACTTTATGAAGTTTTATTCCAGAATTGAAATCTGAGGTTGATACCAGAAAGAGATTTCAGAATGGATTCATTGAGATGAGAGTTTGATTTAAACTCTGTTATACATTTCTTCTGATATATCTGAATTGATTGTTTATGAGTTCGAGGACGAACTCAGATCTAAGAGGGGGAGAAATGTAATGCCCGAGATTTAATCATGTAATCAGACGTTGATTAATTGACGTAATGGAAGTCATAGGAACTCAAATGACGAAGCCGGGCGTTGGTTTATGTTAAGCCAAGATGTTGAATCGAACATCTCGCGCCCGAGCGGCAGAAAAGCACCGCCCGAGCGCGCATGTATAATTTGTGAGGGCCGAGAATTCTTCGCCCTAGCGAGCAACTTTTGACCGCCCAAGCGACAGGAGATATTCAGCCGAGGATCTCGACCGAAACTGACTCGCCCTAGCGGTAGGTTTTGACCGCCCTAGCGAGACTGCTTGAACTTGCAAAGGCCGAGAGTTACTCGCCCGGGCGGAAATTTGTGCTCGCCCTAGCGAGAGACGTGCAGTAAGAAGAATAAGCCACTTGCCTTGCATGCGAGATGGAGTATATATATATATATATATATATATATATATATATATATATATATATATATATATATAACAATCGAATTTTCCTTAGAATTCATCAGAAAGGAGACGAAATCGTTGGGGAAAGAATCAAGTCTTCTTCAACGCAAAGAATTGGGATTTGCGAGAAATCCGCCCGTCCGAATTTAAATCCGACTTCAGTACTGTGTTCCTATCAACACAGGCTACAACTGGACGTAAGTTTTATTACGTTTAGACATGATTTGAATTTATGATGTTGTCAAAACTGGATAGGATTCATATATGATGTTCTTGTCATGTTAGACATCATAGAATCGAAGTCAAATTGAGAAACAGACTGTTTATGGAATTGTTATGATTTTCAGAGTCGATTTGACTGAGATTCGATATCAGATTTGTGTTATCGTTGAGATTATAAATTGTATTAATACCGATTATGACTCGTGGTATTATATCTGTGGTGTTCAGAATGACGGGGTATTCAGATTGTATTGTTATGCCGCCGAAACATCAGTTGATTAGATTGATCAGATTCAGTAATGATTTCGATTGTAACGTGATATCGTTGATATGAATTAGATTGTACCTTGTTCAGATATAGATCAGATTATATACTGATTTGAGTATTGATCAGAACAGGTTTTGATTCGAGTTATATACTGATGTTGTATTTATATGATTGTCATTGCCAGACTGGGTATGGACAGATCAGAATACGAGACTTCGTCTTCGTCAGACCGGGAAGACAAAGGTATAAATAAATTTTCAGTTGGGATTGCACAACTCGAGTTAGGTTTGACTTGAGTTTCCCTAAATCACATACTTTATTTTATTGCATAGATATTTGCAGATTATCAGATTGATATTGTATTGATAGTTGCAGATTATCAGATTGATATGTGCATGTATTGACTTAGAACAAAGTCAAAGTCCGAGTCTAGGGCAGACAGCCTAGCTAGGGCAGAACAGCCGAGTCTTTCTCAGAACCGATAAGACTCTAGACTTACGGTGTATCGACGCGCTTAAATGTAGATCGACGTTTAATGTAGACACTCGATACAGCATACCGAAGTCTAAATTAGATCGGGATCCCTAGATTAGAACGAGAGATGAGTAAAGTCTTAGATAGTGAGACTAGAGTTTAATTTACAGATCCGTAGTAATTATGTTTCGTAGATTACGATTCATGTTTTATTTACAGACTTGTACTGACACATGTTGTTGATTATGCTACATGTGATAAGATATAATTCATGCTTTTATATATGTTTTATATGCTTGCATGATTACATTGTTTATACTGGGATATTTATATCTCACCGGAGTTATCCAACTGTTGTCTTGTTTTGTATGTGTGCATGACAACAGGTGGGGCAAAGATCAGGGTCCAGAAGAAGATGAGAGATCAAGATTAGAGTGGTGATTCCGGACTTGGATGTAGATAGGTTTCATTACTAGAACTTTAATAGTTGAACCTTAGATTAATTGAAAAGACTGTTGTACAGTATTGTACTTTTCTACTGAATTGTAGTTTTATACAGATATGTATATTATTTAGATGCCATTACCTTCCACACTTATATTTTAAAAAGAAAAATTTTTAGACCCTGTTTATCTTAATTGATAATTAAATCCCAAAGATGATTAAGAAGAAGATCAGCGTCCGGGTCCCCACACAGGTAAAGGCGTAGCTAGTGGATCAACAACATTATCGGCGGAGCCGACTTTGTCAAAAGACACTTCTCCTCTTTCCACAATCTCTCCGAGGATGTGGTACTTTCTCAATACTAGTTTGGATTTCTGATGAGACCTAGGCTCCTTTGCTTGAGCTATAGCTCCCGTGTTGTCACACAACACCGGGACAGGAGCAACTCCATTAGGAATGACGCCCAACTCTTGGACGAAATTCCTTATCCAAACAGCCTCCCTTGCTGCATCTGATGCAGCAATGTATTCGGCCTCTGTGCTGGAATCCGTAGTATTGTCTCGCTTGGAACTCTTCCAAGAGACAGCAGCACCATAGAGCATGAATACAAACCTAGAGGTTGACTTCGAGTCATCAATATCGCTTTGGAAGCTAGAGTCGGTATAGCCTTCCAATTTCAGTTCTCCACCCCATAGACCAAGAACAATTTATTGGTCCTTCTCAACTACTTGAGGATGTCTTTCACAGCTTTCCAATGTGGAAGACCGGGGTTCGATTGATATCTACTCACTACACTTAGTGCGAAAGCTACGTCAGGACGTGTAGATATCATCATATACATGATGCTACCAATCACAGATGCATAAGGAATGCTTTGTCATCGCCGCTATCTCTGCATCAGTCTTGAAAGACAGACTTGGATAGGGACACGCCATGACACATTGGTAGATGTCCTCTCTTGGACTTATCCATCGAGAACCGCTTCACGATGGTATCAATGTATGTGGACTGGGTGAGACCAAGCAATCTTTTCGATCTATCTCTATAGATCTGTATCCTAATACAAAAGATGCTTCACCCAAGTCCTGCATCGAGAACTTACTCGCTAACCATGTCTTAGTTGATTGCAACATTCCTACATCATTCCCAATGATTAGAATGTCATCAACATAAAACACCAAGAATGTCACAACACTCCCACTAACCTTCTTATACACAGGGTTTCTCAGGATTCTTAGTAAATCAACTCTTTGATTGTACTATGGAATCTAAGGTTTCAACTCCTAGATGCCTGCTTTAGACCATAAATAGATCTCTGAAGTTTGCATACCATATGCTCACTTCCGATAGATGTAAACCCTCCAGGTTTGAGACATGTAAATCTCTTCCTTAATATCCCCATTAAGAAAGGCTGTCTTGACATCCATCTGCCATATCTCATAGTCATACCAAGCAGCTATGGCTAGCAAAATCCTTATGGACTTGAACATTGCAACTGGTGAAAATGTTTCCTCAAAGTCAACTCCTTGTCTTTGAGTATATCATTTTGCCACCAATCGCGCCTTGAAGGTCAATACCTTCCCATCCGTCCCAAGTCCCTATGGGAACCTTTCCCTCAGGTGGATCTATAAGATCCCACACTTGGTTCGGATGCATGGAATTCATCTCAGATTCCATCGCTTCAAGCCATTTGGATGAATTGGCATCAGATAACGCTTCCTTGAAGGTCCTTGGATCACATCCATGGTTAGGCTCATCATGGCCCTCTTCAAGAAGCTGACCATACCTCATAGGTGGTCTCGAGACTTTCTCGTATCTTCTAGGAGCTTGTATCTCCTCTCTTGGCTCTTCGGGTGTGGGTTCTTCAATTGTGGGTGTCTCTCGAACCTCTTCGAGTTCTATCATCTCTCATTTTCTATCCAATAGAAATTCCTTTTCCAAAACGGTTGCATTCCTAGAAACAAACACCTTTGTTTCTTGGGGATGATAGAAGTGATATCCAACTGAATTCCTTGGATATCCCACAAAGTAACATAAAATGGATCGACTATCCAATTTATCTCCCACTACCTGCTTCATAAGCAGGGCACCCCCATATTCTAAGATAAGAATACTTAGGAGGTTTACCCATCCATATCTCATATGGTGTATGCCTTTGAATGGACATTTAATGGAATATCTTTCAATTTTAAGTTATAGAGATCGTTTTCAAGTTCTCAAGTACCAATTAAACATTCATTCTTGTAAATGTTGCAAACACCTTTGCTAAATAAACAAGAATATCCATTTTTATCACCATAGAAATGGAAACATTGTTTTTCACCAAAAAGGTACAAACAAAACATCTCTTAAAATTAACTTAAAATCATTGTTCAACAATAAGTAAACATTTCTTAAGGTCTTAGCAGCAACTCTTGCTCCATAGCCATTCCCAAGAAGGTCTCACCTTCTCAAATCCTCTTACTTCTTCCCATCACTTGTAACTCATTACAGAGATGTGATCAACATTTGGTATCCAATACCCAAGAAGTAGAGTTAACTGAAATGTTTACTTCAATGTAGAACATACCATTTCCAGAACTTTTCTGGGCAAGATATTCTTTGCAATTACGCCTCCAATGTCCAGGCTTCTTGCAGTGATGACAAACATCACTAGTCTTGTCAGCCCTAACTGGTATGGCTGCCTCAATGGGATTCAGAGATTGCCTGAACAAGGGCACGTTCTTCTTGGGACGTTGGAAAGAACGCTTCTTTCCCTTCCCATGTGGATCAATCTTCGTACCAGATGAAGAACCCACATAAAGAACCAACTTCTCTTTCTTGATGGTTGATTCAAACGTAACAAGCATATTCACCTACTCCTCGAGAGTCGGCTCCATTTTGTTCATGTTGAAGTTCACCACAAAAGAATCAAATGAGCTAGGCAGCGATAAGAGCAACACGTCGGTGGTCAACTCCGAAGGTAAGATCATATCCATGCCAACGAGCTTGTCCACAAGCCCAATCATCTTCAGGCCATGCTCATGGACCGAGGCCCCATCTCGCATGCGCATAGTGATCAGCTCCTTGACGGTAGCATGCCTAAGAGGCCGAGTCTGCTCACCAAAGAGCTATTTGAGGTGCTTATGAATGTCAGCAGCATTCTTTGCATCCTCAAAACGCCTCTGCAGCTCATCATTCATAGAAGTCAGCATATAACACCTGGCTATCAAGTCATGGTCACACCATTCCTTGTAAGTCTGCAATTCCTCAGGAGTGCAGTCAGTCGGAGCCTCAACAGGGGGCGACTCAGTCAGCGTATATGCTACCCTTTCCGAATTCAAGACGATTTTCAGGTTTCTTAGCCAAGTGAGGTAATTAGGTCCAGTTAATATGTGTTTGTCGAGTATTACGGATATCGGATTGCGAATCGAAGACATTGTCAATTTGTACTGAAAGTAAAAACAGATAAATGTTGATGACTATTTTAAAATATTTGGTAAGATATAAAGTATGGACTTTAACTTTATAAATATTTACTCCCACTGTTTTGACATCTTTCACTACCGTCTAGTGAAAACAGAAAATCCTTTCCTCAGTAGGTACGTAAGGTCCAATTAGCGAATTATGATCCCGATTATACAGCCAATCACAATTCCTAAAAGGTAGTTTCCCAATTGCATCACAATGCAACCCTTAACGTAAACTTTTGTCTCACGTTTGATTAGGACCCATTATAGACGTCGTTCATCTTTACGTGTCAAGCCTTACCCATCGATGTTGAACCTTAATGGACGGTCGCCATGAGTTCCCTCAATTATCTGAGCCGAAGTCATGGGAGTTCCACGTAGTTCACATCACCATGTCAATGAATGTCACAGCTTTCCGGCACTAAGTGCCCCCCCAATAATATGAGCCGAGCCCCGAGTACGGGTAGCGTTCATCATGCACCCATTGTCGATGGAAGACAAGGAAATTATAACCAAATTTATAATTCCCCTTTTCGGACTTGATATTAATTTTGAATCTTATTCAAAATGAGGGTTTTAATTTTGAAAGGTCTCATCATTAATTTTATTTAAAAGCTCGCCATGTTTGATCGTATGTTTGCCGGATTCATGCAACTTTGTTATTATCATAATAATAACGCACATACTCATTATTTATAACATATCATGCATATATTATAAACAGTAAACAAAACAAGGATGATCAATCGCCCCAATACTAACGGACCGTGTGAGCTAAACACGGGCCTAGGTCCAATCCTGGGGAAATGCACGGGATGCAAATGCAACTATTACATAAGCTTCCAATATTTACATGTCTTCGATCTTCATAATCATCATGGCCACCATCTTCCAATCTTGATCATCCACTATACTAATATTTACAAATAAATATCCATGGCAAATAGGGATACATCTCATGGGGGGTGGGAACGGGCCATAAACCAAGCTCACTTTAAATTTGATAATTATTACAATCATTCAACATCAAATATCCTAGCATACACCTAGCAAATTGGGCTTGGGCTTTTGATCATCCTTCATGCATAATATCACATATCATACACCATCAATTAATTATCACAATAATTAATTGATCCAATATTATATATCTTGATCCAATCACTAACCGCCACGATTATAAACTAAATTAACAAAGTATACAAACACATTTGTCTACTTTCAAATTAATTTATTTATAACCGAATTTCTTGTAAATCACCATTTACTATAAATAATTAAAGTCCAACTTAAATTATTTATTTCATGAGAAAATATTTGCAACTTTTGTAATTTTAAACTTAAGGGCCCAAAAACTTATTTTTCACCAAAAACATTTTCGGCCCATTTAAAATTCACAAACATGTTAGCCATCCAATGGCCCAACAACTCAAGGCCCATGACACTTTGATATTCCAAAACACTTTTGGAAACCCTAGCCGTCATCGCCGTCGCCGGAGCTCCGTCGCGGATTCCGGCCAACATTCCGGCGAACAAATTTTTTTTATTTTTATTTTTTTTTATTTAAAAAATGTGGGGCTGTTCCGTTTCGGGCAGCCCCTCGAGCAGCCCAAGCTGCCCGAAATGGGCAGCAACTTGCTGCCCAAAAACAGCCCCGAAATTGGCCTTGAATCGTTGCAAAAAATACACTCATGCGGTTAGAAATCGATCTCAACATAATATCTTGTAAATGCTACACAAAAACGTAACCATAGCTCGGATACCACTTTAAAGGGGATCGGTTACGGTGACCGGAAGCGCAACGAAAGCAACAAAAATTTCGAAAATCATATTTTCTAGCAAAAATTTCGGCCACCTCTCATATATTGTGTAGCAAATACAATAAAAACAAAATGACATTCATAATGTGTTGAGAAAATATACCTATCAATCACAAGGGATTGATTGTGGCTCCAACTTTGTTGTCAAACAACAAAGCTCTTGAAAGGATGACAATCTTCAAGCCTCCTCCTCCAAGTCCTTGAATCTTTCCTTCAAATTAGGCCCACCACCAACTAGGTAGATCCCCTCATATTTTGCACTAGAAAAATATGAGGATTTTTCAAAGAGAAGTGCAATGATTCCTCAACAAAATTGAAGAACAAAATGGGAGAAAATTGGAGAGAAAAATGAAGGTGAAGTTTCGGCCATTGTGTGTGTGGGAGTGAAGTGGGAAGACTTGTCTTGGTTTGTGAAAAAGTTGAGGCATAAAGTTGCATGCCATGCCTTGAAAACTCAAAAAGTAGTTGTGGGGACCCGGACGCTAATCCAGTTCTTAATCATGTTTGGGACTAATTAATCAATTATAAAACAGGGTCTAAAATTTTTTTTAAAATACAAAGCGGAAACGTAATGTAATTTACTCAAATTACATATTAAACATGAACATACAAATCTTGCGTTATCTACAAGAATTCAACTAGGTTCAACTACATATCAGTGCTGAATCCTATGTTGCTTCGAAGCCCGGATCTCCACGCTATCTAATCTTCTCTCATCCTCTTCTTGACCCTGATCCAGCCCCACCTGTTGTCATGCACACATACAAACAAGACAACAGCCGGATAACTCCGGTGAGATATAAATATCCCAGTATAAACAATGTAAACATGCAGTCATATAAAAGCATATACGAACGCATATATAAGAAGTATTCATAACATGTCTCAAATCAGAAACATAAATGAATATCAAACATTCAATAATCATGAATGGCATAAACAATGTAAATCAACATGTCATATCAGACTCAACTCAACAGACGCGTCGTCTCAGACTCGACTCCACTGACACGTCGTCTCAGACTCGACTCAACTCTATCCTAGGGATCCCGATGTCTGGATATAGGTAATTATATCGAATCTCAGTCGATAGGAATGAATCAATCCCTAAACGGCATCGATATAATTAATATCTCCAGTGTCTGGGCGAATCAGCCGCAGAATTGACGACTCAGTCAATAAATTGACGAATCAGCCAGTAATTAGGCGAATCAGCCAATAATCAGACAACTCAGCCTGTAATTAAGCGAATCAGCTTAAGTTTAGACGAATCAGTCAATCACCGGACGAATCAGCCGGTGACTAGGCGAATCAGCCTATAATGGACGAATCAGACAATAACCCGACGAATTAGCCGGTGACTAGGCGAATCAGCCTATGACTCAACGACTCAGTAATCAATACATGCAGTCAGCATCTAAACAAATCAGTCGATAACTAGCAAATCAGCAGTCCTTACATGTAGTGGCTATAAATCAATAGACTACAAATATAAATCTAATCATACATTAGCTATAAATCAATAGACTCCAATCATAAGTCTCACCAATTGCACATATCAATGCAATAAATGAAAGTATGTGATTTAGGGAAACTCGAGTCAAACCTCACTCGAGTTGTGCAATCCCAACTCAACATTAATTTATACCTTTCTTTCTGTTATTCTGACTCTGTCGAAGTCTCGAACTCAAAGCCTGTCAATACTCAATCTGACAATAACAATATCGAGGGTATGGTATCAATACACCATTCAATCTATACTGGATATAATCAGAATTCAATCAAATTCTGTTTCAATGGCATAATATCATAATCTCAATATATCCAGCAATACCATATCAGTCAGATATCAGTTCTAACATCTTATACTCGATAACAACTCAATTCTGATATCAAATCAACTCCGAAAATTATAACAATTCCATACGGTATCTATTCTTCAGTCCGGTTTCGATTATACGATGTCTAACATGTCAAGAACATCATATATGAATCCTATTCAATTCTGACAATAGCATAATTTCAAAGCGTAGCAAAACTTACGTCCAGTTGTAGCCTACGTCGATAGGAACTCAATACCGAAATCGGATTCAAAATCGAACGGACGGATTTCTCACAAAAGGCGTAAGGATTTTCTTTCCCAAAGCCTCGACCCTTCTTCGGATTTCTTCTCTGAATTCTAAATGAATTCGTGCATGTATATATATATATATATATATATATATATATATATATATATATATATATATACATCCCCGCACATGCAAGAGGACGAGTGGCTCAACTCGGTTATTCCACGTCTCGCGCTCGAGCGGTAAGAAAGTACCGCTCGGGCGCGAGCTCGGCGCTCGGGCGGTGAAAATCTGCCGCCCGGGCCCGAGGCTCTCTGACCGGAATATATCCTATCTTCCATTGGCGCTCGAGCGGTAATATTCTACCGCTCGGGCGCCATGTCTTCTGCCCGAGACTCATTCTTGTTGAACATTGGCGCTCGGGCGGTCAAAAGCTACCGCTCGGGCGCCACTAATTCTGTCCAATTTTTGTATAATTCGTATACTTGGCCCCGTTCGGTCTCAGCATAATGCATCTATAATCATATCAGTTCATCATCAATAAATCATCTCAGATTACGTTAATCATTTCAGATTACGCTAATCAAATTCTTGGGCATTACATTTCTCCCCCCCTAAGATATGATTTCGTCCTCGAAATCACAGGCAACCAATCATATCATAAGAAGGTATAATCTCATAATACTGCTTTCAATAACTGGTGATAGAATTAATCTTATAATACTGGTTATACAGCATCCGTATAAACCACTCAATAGCTCCTAACAACTCAATCTTGTCCTCAAATACCAACAGTCATCTCCTGAAGTTGGCATATTTCATATCCATTTTCTGAGCTATCTTCATTTTCTTCTGAATCAGTTTCATCTTCTTCATCAGATCTTTACTCTTATCAGATCCAATCTCAGGCATCACCGTAGTATCATTCCTATACACAGGAAATCTACAGTGTTCCCTGTACAATATCTCGACTAAAGCTATTTCGATACTCACCTAATAGCTATTATTGTACAATAATTTGATCAAGTGACAAGACATCAGGTCACTAGTGCTAAACTCCAGTACGACATTTCCTGGATATCCTCCAGTATCTAGATAGCTCGCTCTGACTATCCTTCAATCTTTAGACAATAGGTGAAAGATTTTGTGATCTATTCTTCCAAAAATACAAAATCAACCAAAAATCATGGTATGATATCGTCAATTTAGGCATTCAATGCAGTCTAATCACTCTTCTGATACATTCTATGGTGGTATTATGATCTTTCTGACCACTTTTCTGACATCAATCGGTGTCATTTGATCATATTTGTACATTATCTAGTACAAACTGATAGATATAGATTGAACAATCTGTCAATCTTAATCATATCATATTACAATCTGTAAAAATGACGGTAATTTCATTACGAAGGCTATAGAAATGTACTTCCATTCCTATTTAGAGCTTCACAATTCTGTAATAAATCTTCTGATTTCTATCTTTCTATCTTTTCTGTTAGCGATTTAGACATATCAGTACAATTTCTGCCAACATTTCAATACAATTCTGTTATAACTGATCTCATCTGTCTATATCACAACTATCTGTTCGAATACAATATAATCTCAATCGTCAGACTGAACACTGAATCCATGACTGTAAGCTTCTGACAATATCTGTCCTTTCTGATTCGAACTATTTGATATACACAAATCAGTTAATAACATAATTAAAGAAGAAATACCTACCTGGTATTCGGCTCTGATTATTACTATCAAGCTTTGCTGTACAATTCTGACACATCTGATATAACAGAATAATCAATCTCATACAACATACACAATCACATATCTGTTACTCTGATCGACACTCTGTTCTGACTATCGATATTGATTTCTAAACATTCTAATCAACTTTTTGAACTGCTATCGTTTCAAAATCAGCTCTGATTCGGACGATACAACATAATCTTTATTGTCTACTAACTGTCTCAACCACTTATTCTGAATATCATCAATATTCAATCAGATTCAAAACATGCCAAATTCATAAACTGCAACTGTCTGACACGGATGTCAACTTCAGCTGACTAATCACCGTTTAGTTCTGTGAAAATCAACGAATATATCATCTTCAGATATAACACATTCTGAATGCAATCGGTTTCAATCAGGATTCACCATATCAATATTTCTGATATCAACTCAAAGCTAAAATCAATTTCTCTGATTGGAATCAGATCTGAAGTCTTATCAGAGAAAACATCAATAACTTTCTTATCATTGGTAAATCAGTCAATGATAGACTCAATTTCAGTAAATCAACTGAATACATAAGGAGTTATTCTGCTCTTTTCTGTAATAATCGAGTCATAGCTAGTACGAATATAAAAGGAATTCTCAGTCTAGAATTCTTATCGTACAATATTCATCTCTTGGTCATCTCATGTCTGATTCTTACCATCTTCTGGAATTAATCTATGGTAGCTTCGTACTTGATCAGCATATCAATATCAGTAATGCAGTTCCAAAATCATAGAACACCAGTACAACACAAGCTACTACACGATCTAACTCGATCTCATTCTCATCCTACTGTAGTATACAAGATCTAACAGAAATCGCTGATACAAGATCCTTTCCCCAAAGGAACAGAAACAAATACTACAGTAAATAGAGACTCAACAGATAATGCATACATCAATGCAAATCTTTCAGAAATAACAATATGTGAAGCACCGGTATCCCTCAATACACATGCAGGAAAATCAAACAAATCAGTTACCTGCAACATCATCATCTGGTGTTTCCTGAGCCTGCTCCTCGGTCAAAGCAAATACTCTGGCCTGCTGTCTAGGAGGCTGGCCAACTGTCTGGCTTCCTCCTGGCCTCTGCTGTGACTGAGATGGTACTGGCTGAAATGAATGAACAGTGGCTGATCGTCTACTCCACTGTGCCGCTGGTCCAGATAGTTCAGCTCCCTGGGATCTTTGAGAACCCCTCTGTGGACATACTCTGGCAAAATGTCCTTGTTGTTTGTAGAAGTGGCAACTACCAAGTACTCCTTGGCATTGCTCAGTGGAATGTCTCCCTCCACAATTTCCGCAGTAAACGCCGGTATAACTCTGCTGAGAACCACTATAGCTAGAAGAACTGCCGCCAGACTTCTTAAATTGCTTTCCTCTAGCCTTCAGAAAATCTTTCCTTCCACCACTACTACTGCCACTCTCGAGTCGGGGAGGTGGTTGCGGTGGTTTCGACACTGGAGAAACAAATTCAGCTCCTCTCTGCCTTATCAGGCCGGCTTCAGCGCCCTTTGCTCTATTCATGGCATCAGCAAAGTTATTCGGTCGCCCTGTGTTCACCAATGTAAAAATATCGGGGTTTAGGCCATTGATGAACTGATCAGCAACGGCTTCGTCATTTTCAGACACATGTGGAGCAAACTTCAACAAGGTAGAGAACATGGTATTCTTCAATGTTCAGCTGACCCTGTCTCAAATTGGCAAACTCCGCCCCCTTGTCTTTTCTGTACGATATTGGGAAAAATCTCTGATAAAACTCAGTTTTAAATACATCCCAAGTAATAATCGTACCTCGTTGCTCCGAGGCCCTCTTCATTGTAACCCACCAGCTTTGTGCAACATCCAGCAACTGGTGCCCAATCAATTTAATCCGGCTCTCATCACTGTACTCCAGTGAATCAAACAGCAACTCAATGCTACCTAACCAACTTTCACACTCGACTGATGTCTCAGTACCCGTCAGAGTGGGTGGTTTGAATGACTGAAACCTCTTCAGCAAGGTTTCCATTGGAGTCGGTGTTACATCCATTGGAGGATTCGATGTACTACCCTGTTCTGGAATTCGTCTAGGAGGCATATCTGAAACTCAAAAGGATTAGTAATCCAATCCAACACATCTGTTTCAATTCAGTCTCTCCTCCGATCATCTTACTGCTGATCGAGAATCAGTTCAGATTCGTTCTCAATAATACACATTACAAAATCAAATCAGATAAGTCAGGTAACATGTATTATATAAAGCAGTAAAGAATGCTAGCACTCAAAAGCAAGGAAAGAAACACATTCTACCCCGCTCACTATCTTCTATCTCAGTCTCAAGAATCTACAGTTCTGGTAACCTACAGCTCTGATACCACCTGTTGTGGGGACCCGGACGCTAATCCAGTTCTTAATCATGTTTGGGACTAATTAATCAATTATAAAACAGGGTCTAAATTTTTTTTTAAAATACAAAGCGGAAACGTAATGTAATTTACTCAAATTACATATTAAACATGAACATACAAATCTTGCGTTATCTACAAGAATTCAACTAGGTTCAACTACATATCAGTGCTGAATCCTATGTTGCTTCGAAGCCCGGATCTCCACGCTATCTAATCTTCTCTCATCCTCTTCTTGACCCTGATCCAGCCCCACCTGTTGTCATGCACACATACAAACAAGACAACAGCCGGATAACTCCGGTGAGATATAAATATCCCAGTATAAACAATGTAAACATGCAGTCATATAAAAGCATATACGAACGCATATATAAGAAGTATTCATAACATGTCTCAAATCAGAAACATAAATGCATATCAAACATTCAATAATCATGAATGGCATAAACAATGTAAATCAACATGTCATATCAGACTCAACTCAACCGACGCGTCGTCTCAGACTCGACTCCACTGACACGTCGTCTCAGACTCGACTCAACTCTATCCTAGGGATCCCGATGTCTGGATATAGGTAATTATATCGAATCTCAGTCGATAGAAATGAATCAATCCCTAAACGGCATCGATATAATTAATATCTCCAGTGTCTGGGCGAATCAGTCGCAGAATTGACGACTCAGTCAATAACCTGACGAATCAGCCAGTAATTAGGCGAATCAGCCAATAATCAGACAACTCAGCCTGTAATTAAGCGAATCAGCTTAAGTTTAGACGAATCAGTCAATCACCAGATGAATCAGCCGGTGACTAGGCGAATCAGCCTATAATGGACGAATCAGACAATAACCCGACGAATCAGCCGGTGACTAGGCGAATCAGCCTATGACTCAACGACTCAGTAATCAATACATGCAGTCAGCATCTAAACAAATCAGTCGATGACTAGCAAATCAGCAGTCCTTACATGTAGTGGCTATAAATCATTAGACTACAAATATAAATCTAATCATACATTAGCTATAAATCAATAAACTCCAATCATAAGTCTCACCAATTGCACATATCAATGCAATAAATGAAAGTATGTGATTTAGGGAAACTCGAGTCAAACCTCACTCGAGTTGTGCAATCCCAACTCAACATTAATTTATACCTTTCTTTCTGTTATTCTGACTCTGTCGAAGTCTCGAACTCAAAGCCTGTCAATACTCAATCTGACAATAACAATATCGAGGGTATGGTATCAATACACCATTCAATCTATACTGGATATAATCAGAATTCAATCAAATTCTGTTTCAATGGCATAATATCATAATCTCAATATATCCAGCAATACCATATCAGTCAGATATCAGTTCTAACATCTTATACTCGATAACAACTCAATTCTGATATCAAATCAACTCCGAAAATCATAACAATTCCATACGGTAACTATTCTTCAGTCCGGTTTCTATTATACGATGTCTAACATGTCAAGAACATCATATATGAATCCTATTCAATTCTGACAATAGCATAATTTCAAAGCATGTCAAAACGTAGCAAAACTTACGTCCAGTTGTAGCCTACGTCGATAGGAACTCAATACCGAAATCGGATTCAAAATCGAACGGACGGATTTCTCACAAAAGGCGTAAGGATTTTCTTTCCCAAAGCCTCGACCCTTCTTCGGATTTCTTCTCTGAATTCTAAATGAATTCGTGCATGTATATATATATATATATATACATCCCCGCACATGCAAGAGGACGAGTGGCTCAACTCGGTTATTCCACGTCTCGCGCTCGAGCGGTAAGAAAGTATCGCTCGGGCGCGAGCTCGGCGCTCGGGCGGTGAAAATCTGCCGCCCGGGCGCGAGGCTCTCTGACCGGAATATATCCTATCTTCCATTGGCGCTCGAGCGGTAATATTCTATCGCTCGGGCGCCATGTCTTCTGCCCGAGACTCATTCTTGTTGAACATTGGCGCTCGGGCGGTCAAAAGCTACCGCTCGGGCGCCACTAATTCTGTCCAATTTTTGTATAATTCGTATACTTGGCCCCGTTCGGTCTCAGCATAATGCATCTATAATCATATCAGTTCATCATCAATAAATCATCTCAGATTACGTTAATCATTTCAGATTACGCTAATCAAATTCTTGGGCATTACAGTAGTCTCCCAACCTTTCACCTCCCATGCATGCATATTATAAGGTTTTTATCAAAATAAAAACCATGGACTAAATTTAATTATCTCAAACATATTTGAGACCAATTAAACATTACTTGAATTTACCCAAGTCCCACTAGTTAAATAATTAATATAAATTGAGCTCTACAAGACTCAATATAATTTAATTAATTCAACACTTGAATTAATTTAATTATTTGGACTCTACTAGGTCCACTAGTGTTTAATTAATTCAACACTTGAATTAATTTAATTTAGTCCATAATAATGTTTATGAAAATCACAATTTTCAAATACATTATTCAATTGGCCAACTTTTAATTTAGGAACACTTCCATAAATTAAAATTTACATTTCTCTCATAGAAGTCATACTTCTATTTTTCTTTACACTTATAAACTCATTTATAAGTCGTTCAACACATTGAACTATTTTCTCCTTTATAGAAGTCATACTTCTAATTTTCCTTACTCTTATAAACTCCTTTATAAGCCGTTCAGCACATTGAACTATTTTTACTTCTCAACGGGATCTAGAAAGCTAGTACTGAAAGCGGACCGGTTACGGTGGCCGGAAACGCAACGGAAGTCAAAAATTTATTTTTTACACTATAATTTTCGGCCACCCTTGTTTTTGCATAATATTTACAAAACAACATCAAACATAGGATGTTTAGAGATTTACCTATCAACTTTAAAAGTTGATGTTGGCTCCAACTTAGTTGACTAGCAACTAAGCTCTTCTTATGGAAGACAAGTCTACAAGCTCCTCCTCCTTGCTCCTAAATCAAGCCCACCACAAGCTATGCAAACCCCCTCAAGTTTTGCACTAGAAAAACTTGAGGATTTTTCAAAGAGAAGATTTTATTCTCCAATAAATGAAGAACAAAAGGAAGAAAAATGGGAGAGAAATTCCCCTTAGATTTCGGCCAAAGTGAGAGTGAGTGGAGGAGTGGGAGACTAGCCTAGGTTGTTGTGTAAAGTTGTCTCTCAAAAGTTGCATGCTTTTGAATTTTTTAATAAAAAGTATTCACAACCTTTTCACCTCCCAAGCATGCAAACCCTAGCATGTCTCACATATATAATATGGTTTTTAACACATTAAAAAACCATAGACTAAATTTTAATTATCTCAAACATTTTGAGATTAATTAAATATTACTTGAATTTATTCAAGTCCCACTAGTTAAATAATTATTTTAATTGAGCTCTACAAGACTCAATATTATTAATTCAACACTTGAATTATTTTTAATTATTTGGACTCTACTAGGTCCACTAGTGTTTAATTAATTCAACACTTGAATTAATTTAATTTAGTCTCCAATAATGTTTATGAAAATCACAATTTTCAACTACATTATTTACTTGGCCAAATTTTAATCTTAGGAACACTTCCATAAATTAAAATTTATATTTCTCTCTTAGAAGTCATACTTCTATTTTTCTTAACGCTTATAAACACATTTATAAGCTGTTCAACACATTGAACTATTTTACTTCTCATCGGGATTTACAAAGCAAGTACTTGTGTGGCCCTCAATGGTTCATTGATACAACTAGCCGTGGGTTCACATCTCTATGTGATTCGGACTAAACATGTCCTTATTCGAGCATACCCCAATTGCTCCATTCTTACTTATCAACTCCTTGATAGTAAGAACGTCAGAACTCAAGTCTGATAGTACCCAACCAATCACGTTAAACGCCTAGCAGCATCGCTTACATGATTCCCTAGGTATCACATGATAGTGCCTGCAAGAACCATTCAATTATGGTTAGCGTACAGTACGGTCCCTTCAACTCATATATCCCGACCGATTCGACAACTATTGGTTTATCGAGAGTTGTCAATGAATCGATACTATGTGTCATGTTGTGGTTGCATCGATGGTATAATATATGAAACCCCTTTCATAATTACCACCATACTCTGATCATAGATTTCAACCCACACATACATGCAAAACACATAGGATATCCATACCCGTAGGTAAGCGGTGAATCCCCGACTACAATGCATCGACTCCTATATGTTTCGCCGTAACACCCAACCTTGCCACCTAATGACCCCATAAGAGTCGGTAAACAAGTCAAAGTGAAACGCTAGCACATAGAGTCTCAATGTTGTCCCGGGTCATAAGGACTAATTCTGTACAACCATAAACCAGGACTTTTCCACTCGATAAGTGAGAACCACTTGGAAAGTCCTTTTATGGAGGGTTGTTCAGTGCACTCTACAAGGAGCACCTATCTGCATGTTCGGACATCACAATGTCCCCTACCAATGAAACATGGTACTCACATCGCAGATACTAGTCTCTAACTCGAGCGGCCTTTATCCTTCTTACTGGCGGTTGAATCGACTAGGAACGGTTTAGAATATACAGTATTCCAAATATGAGTTTCATGATACTCATCATATGAGCATCTCATATTCTTTCTACTATTTGTATATTCAAGGACTTTATCTATGCAACTAGCATGGGTATAAAGATAAAGTTGCGCCAAATTAATAAATTGAAATATTATTAAAATAAAGATCGTTTATACAAAGAGTTTCATTGTGAACAGTCGGCCAACACTTGGCTCGACGTGCACCTACTCTAACAATCTCCCACTTGCACTAGAGCCAACTACCTATATACTTTAGACCCATTGACTCGCGATGCTTCTCGAACGATGGTCCTGGTAAAGGCTTAGTTAGTGGATCAGCAACATAATCTGCGGAGCCGACTTTGTCAATCACGACATCTCCTCTTTCCACGATCTCTCTGAGGATGTGGTACTTTCTCAATACATGTTTGGACTTCTGATGAGACCTTGGCTCCTTCGCCTGAGCTATGGCTCCCGTGTTGTCGCACATCACCGGGATAGGAGCAACTCCATTTGGAATGACGCCCAACTCTTGGACGAAATTCCTAATCCAAACAGCCTCCTTCGCTGCAGCCGATGCAACAATGTATTCTGCCTCAGTGGTGGAATCCGCCGTACTGTCTTGCTTGGAACTCTTCCAAGAGACAGCACCACCATTGAGCATGAATATGAATCCGGAGGTTGACTTCGAGTCATCAACATCGCTTTAGAAGCTAGAGTCGGTATAGCCTTCCAATTTCAGTTCTCCACCCCCATAGACCAAAAACAACTTATTGGTCCTTCTCAAATACTTGAGGATGTCTTTCACAGCTTTCCAGTGTGGAAGACCAGGGTTGGATTGATATCTACTCACTACACTTAGTGCAAATGCCACGTCAGGACGTGTAGATATCATCCCATACATGATACTACCAATAGCCGAAGCATACGGAATTCGTGTCATCGCTGCTGTGACACCCCGATCCTCTTTTAAAATAAATACGCAGCGGAAATAAAATTTTCTCTTTAAAATATACGGAAGGAGTTTCAAAATACATTTCATCAAATATCTTTACAAAATAAATACATGATCATTTAAATGACATAACAAAAACAAAACATCATTCCTATGATCATGCCAAAATCCTCCTTCCAACGGTGTATGCATATGACCCCCGATCTACAGTCAACGTCCCGAGGCACCACTCTGATCTGCATCACATGAAAATAACTGAAATGAGAATAAATCTCAGCAAGTGGAACTCTTATATAACAATGAACAATAACTCTGTAAAACATCTCTTTGAAATCATAAATACCATCAACTCTGAACTGTAAACTCTGAATATCAATAATATAGCAATAGCATAAAATATGATGGTATTTCTCTTTTGCTCTGGGGATTGATATCAATAGTATCTCTGCTCTGGGGTTGCTCGTATCCCAAATCGATATAAATACCGATAACTCTGAGGGATATAAGCCTCTGGGCGATGATCATCTAATATTGCATGCAATCTCTGACTATGTATTTATCAATCCGAAAACATTTAAACTCTTCTCTGGTTTTAACAATCACTTTGAACTCTATATATCTCTTTGTATTCCCTTTAATCAATAATGAGACATACAATGCCTCCAATACATATAACAATACATACTATGGATCAAATGAAAGGGAATAACACAATAAACTCTTTGAAACACATACATATAAAATCATGTGAGCAAAAGGAATGAATTTCCACTTACAAACCACAACAAACACCTCAACTTAGCTCTTGATCACCACCTACAACAAATAATCCACAAATAACACCAATATCAACTAAATATCCAAGATTACAAGCTAAATAATCCATAAATCCACATAAACAACCAACCTAAACAACTCTTAATTTACAACCTTAACAGAATCGCACCAAAAACTTACCCAAGCTTCCTAGCACCAAGGAGAACGTCGAACTCAAGTCGAAATTCCAAACAAACGCTTGAATCGAAGATAGGAAGTGAAAGAAATGACCAAAAACCCTTGCAATGGAGAGAAATGCGAAAATGAGAAGGAAAGAAAAAGGAAAAGTGATGACCAACCACTCCAAAATCGACTAAATATCTCGCCCATACCTTCACCGCGGGTGCGCCAACACAAGGACCGCGGGTGCGCAATGGCTACGGCATCTCAAAAAAATCTGGAACTCGAACAGCGCGGGTGCGGCACTGCAAACAGCGCGGGTGCGGTCTCCACCGCGGGGGCGGTCACTACAACGCCGCGGGTGCGGTGTGCTCACGGCAAAACACTATTCCCATGCAACAAAAATCAAACCGAAACGCTGAAACGAACAACCAACATCATCTAATACCTCAAGACAATAAAACTAACAATACTATAGCCCAAAAATACAACTCTGAACATCTAATCAAATATCCCAAATAACAAACGAAACTTAAATCGTACCGTACACTGGGCTCGGCTATTACAATCTCCCCCCCTTAAGGGAATTTCGTCCGCGAAATTGACGTCACGGCACGAACAACTCAGGATACTTCTCTCTCATCTCATCCTCTGGTTCCCACGTAGCCTCCTCTAACAAATGGTTCCTCCAAAGAACTTTGACAATGCCGATCTCTTTGTTCCTCAGAACTCTAACTGTGCGATCCAAAATCTGAATCGGAATCTCTTGATATGTCAAATTCGGCGTCAAGTCCAATGGCTCATGGCGTAGAACATGGGAAGGATCTGCAACATACTTCCTGAGCATCGAAACGTGAAACACATTATGAACTCTGTCAAGATCTGGAGGTAGGGCTAATCTGTAGGCTCTGTCACCAACTCTGTCCAAAATCTCGAATGGACCAATAAATCTAGGACTCAACTTGCCCTTCTTGCCAAATCTCATCACACCCTTGAGAGGTGCTATCTTCAGAAACACGTGGTCGCCAATCTCGAACTGCAAAGGTCTGCGACGAACATCTGCATAGCTCTTCTGTCTGGACTGGGCAGTCTTCATCCTTTCTCTGATAACAGCAACAACATCAGCAGTCTGCTGGACCAACTCTGGTCCCAACATCTTCCTCTCACCAACCTCGTCCCAATACAAGGGAGACCTGCACTTCCTGCCATAAAGTGCCTCATACGGTGCCATGCCAATCGTCGCCTGGTAGCTATTATTATAAGTGAACTCAGCCAAAGGCAACAAAGAATCCCAGCTACCTGGAAAGTCTATAGTACACGCTCTGAGCATATCCTCAAGAATCTGAATGACTCTCTCTGACTGACCATCACTCTGAGGATGATAGGCTGTACTGAACGCTAATCGCGAACCCATAGCTCTGTGCAAACTCTTCCAAAACTCTGAAGTAAATCTGGGGTCACGATCAGACACGATCGACACAGGAACACCATGAAGTCTGACAATCTCTGCTATGTAGTCCTCGGCATACTGGTTCATCGAATACGTCGTCTTGACTGGAAGAAAGTGCGCTGACTTAGTCAATCTATCAACGATAACCCAAATAGAATTGAAACCTCTCCGCACTCTGGGAAGACCAGTCACGAAATCCATCGTAATATGCTCCCACTTCCACTGAGGAATCGGCAACGACAACAATGTCCCAGCAGGTCTCTGGTGCTCAATCTTCACCTGCTGACAAGTAAGGCACTGAGAAATGAACACGGCAACATCCTTCTTCATACCTGGCCACCAGTAGAGTCGACGAAGATCCTGATACATCTTCGTACTGCCTGGATGAATCGAATACGGCGCGGTATGAGCCTCTGTCAGAATATCTCTACGAATATCGTCGCCAGAAGGAACACAAATACGACCTCTGAAAGTCACCAAACCATCACCATTCAAGGCAAACTCTGAATTACCTCTAATCTCTGCTCTATCTCTCAACTCTGTCAACTGAACATCAGTCGACTGCTCTCTACGTATCCTGTCCGTCAAAGAAGATCGAATAACCAACGCTGAAAGACGAGCAATGGTGCCTGGAATCACCAGATCAATATCCTCTCTCTGCAAATCCATCAGTAACGGTCTCTGAATCAAAGAACTCAATGAAACACTCGACTTGCGGCTTAAAGCATCAGCCACAACATTCGCCTTCCCTGGGTGATAACTGATAGTTACATCGTAATCCTTGACAAGCTCTAACCACCTCCTCTGCCGCATATTGAGCTCTTTCTGCGAGAACAGATACTTCAAACTCTTGTGGTCTGTGAAGATCTCACACTTTTCGCCATACAGATAATGTCTCCAAATCTTAAGGGCGAAAACCACAGCTGCTAGCTCCAAATCGTGCGTCGGATAATTCTTCTCATAATCCTTCAACTGGCGAGAAGCATAGGCAATGACCTTACCTCTCTGCATCAACACTGCACCGAGACCCTTCTTCGACGCATCGGTAAAGACCACAAAATCCTCTGAACCACTGGGCAATGCGAGAATAGGAGCTGACGTCAATCTATCCTTCAACTCCTGAAATGCGCTCTGGCAATCTATAGACCACTCGAACTTCACAGTCTTCCTCGTCAGATTGGACAATGGCAGGGAAATCTTGGAAAAGTCCGAAATGAAACGACGATAATAACCCGCCAAACCAAGGAAACTGCGTACCTCTGAAACAGTCGTAGGAATAGGCCACTTCTGAATCGCCTCTATCTTCATCGGATCAACAGCAATGCCATCCCTCGAAACGACATGGCCTAGAAAAGAAATCTGATCCAGCCAAAACTCACACTTCTTCAACTTAGCAAACAACCTCCGCTCTCTCAGCAACTGGAGAACAACTCTGAGATGCTCTGAATGAAGCTCTCTGGTCTTGGAATAGATCAATATATCGTCGATAAAGACAATGACGAAGCTATCCAAATACGGCTTGAACACACGGTTCATCAGGTCCATGAAAACAGAAGGGGCATTGGTCAAACCAAAAGACATCACGAGAAACTCATAGTGACCATACCTGGTCCTGAAAGCCGTCTTAGGGATATCAGACTCCCTAACCTTCAACTGATAGTAGCCAGACCGAAGATCAATCTTCGAGAAAACAGTGGCACCCTGGAGTTGGTCAAATAGATCGTCAATCCGTGGCAACGGATACTTGTTCTTGATCGTCACTTTGTTGAGCTCTCTGTAATCGATACACAGACGCAAAGACCCGTCCTTCTTCTTAACAAATAGAACCGGAGCTCCCCAAGGCGAAGAACTCGGACGAATGAAACCCTTATCTAGAAGATCCTGCAACTGCGTCTTCAACTCTTTCATCTCGGTAGGAGCCATCCTATACGGAGCCTTAGAAATAGGAACCGTACCTGGAGCAAGATCAATAACAAACTCTACATCTCTATCCGGCGGCAAACCCGGAACATCATCCTCAAACACATCCGCAAACTCCCTCACCACATCAATATCATCAATATTCAACTTAATCAGTCTATCCATATCCACAACAGATGCTAGAAAAACATCACAACCTCTACACAATAGCCTCTCAGCATCAAGACACGAAATAAAAGGAAGGACCAGCGAAGTACCTGAGCTGGCGAGAACTCCTCCCTGGTCATCATCTTCCTTAGTCATCGAAAAGATACGACCCTGCACCTTCTCCTGGCTAGCTCCCCTAGGACAATCTCTGGAAATATGGCCTGGCATGCCACAACGATAACAAGAACGAGAGCCAAATCTACACTCTCCACGATGGGGTCTGCTACATTTGGGACACAAAGATCTCTCAGAATCAGACGGAGCAACTGGCACTGACGGTGGCCTAGGACTCTGATCCACCTTGCCCTTCCCCTTGAATCGATCTCTGCCACGCTGACCTGAACTCTGGCCTCTTTGAACATTAGCCTGGTGCCTCGCCTGTCTCTCCCTGGCGATATCCTTCTCGTCCTGCTCTGCTAGCAACGCCTTGGACACAATCTCCTTGAAAGTCACAGCCTTGGACATATTGATATCACGCCTGATCTCCGCTCTAAGGCCTCGAATGAAGTGAGCGCCTTTATCTTTATCACTGGTAGCAATGTACGGAGCAAAAAGGCAACCCTCCTCGAACTTGAGAATATACTCGTCCACATTCAAGCTCCCCTGACGAAGCTCCAAGAACTCTGTGACCTTCCTCGCTCGCAGTGCATCAGGAAAGTACTTGTCGTAGAAAAGCTCAGTAAACTCAGACCACTTCAAAGTAGAAACATCAATGCCAACCTTGGTCGCATTCCACCACAAACGTGCAGCTTTAACCAGCATGAAAACAGCACAACTGATACGGTCTCTGTCCTCATAGTGGAGATGATCAAAAATCGCCTCCAAAGCCTTGACCCACTCTACTGCAGCTAAAGGATCGGAGCTGCCTGGAAACTCGGGTGGATCCATCCTCTTAAACGCAGAAAAGATAGCATCAGAACCAACTGCTACTGGAGCAACCTGCCCCCTACCTTGGTCTCTGCCCTGGCCTGCTCCTTGCAGTCTAAGCAACTGCTGGATCTGCTCACTGTGAACCTTAGCCTGCTCCTTCAGTAACTTGCCGAACTCGTCGACAACTCTCGAGGACGAACTATCCTCCCCCTCTGACGCCTTACGCTTAGGAGGCATCCTCTACTCTACAATGCTCACAAGATACCAATCAATACATAACAATAGATAGATGCAAAGAAAACATACCCGGACAGTTGAAAGTAGACGAAGTCATATGCATTGGTCCGAAGAACACCGCTCTGATACCACTAAATGTGACACCCCGATCCTCTTTTAAAATAAATACGCAGCGGAAATAAAATTTTCTCTTTAAAATATACGGAAGGAGTTTCAAAATACATTTCATCAAATATCTTTACAAAATAAATACATGATCATTTAAATGACATAACAAAAACAAAACATCATTCCTATGATCATGCCAAAATCCTCCTTCCAACGGTGTATGCATATGACCCCCGATCTACAGTCAACGTCCCGAGGCACCACTCTGATCTGCATCACATGAAAATAACTGAAATGAGAATAAATCTCAGCAAGTGGAACTCTTATATAACAATGAACAATAACTCTGTAAAACATCTCTTTGAAATCATAAATACCATCAACTCTGAACTGTAAACTCTGAATATCAATAATATAGCAATAGCATAAAATATGATGGTATTTCTCTTTTGCTCTGGGATTGATATCAATAGTATCTCTGCTCTGGGGTTGCTCGTATCCCAAATCGATATAAATACCGATAACTCTGAGGGATATAAGCCTCTGGGCGATGATCATCTAATATTGCATGCAATCTCTGACTATGTATTTATCAATCCGAAAACATTTAAACTCTTCTCTGGTTTTAACAATCACTTTGAACTCTATATATCTCTTTGTATTCCCTTTAATCAATAATGAGACATACAATGCCTCCAATACATATAACAATACATACTATGGATCAAATGAAAGGGAATAACACAATAAACTCTTTGAAACACATACATATAAAATCATGTGAGCAAAAGGAATGAATTTCCACTTACAAACCACAACAAACACCTCAACTTAGCTCTTGATCACCACCTACAACAAATAATCCACAAATAACACCAATATCAACTAAATATCCAAGATTACAAGCTAAATAATCCATAAATCCACATAAACAACCAACCTAAACAACTCTTAATTTACAACCTTAACAGAATCGCACCAAAAACTTACCCAAGCTTCCTAGCACCAAGGAGAACGTCGAACTCAAGTCGAAATTCCAAACAAACGCTTGAATCGAAGATAGGAAGTGAAAGAAATGACCAAAAACCCTTGCAATGGAGAGAAATGCGAAAATGAGAAGGAAAGAAAAAGGAAAAGTGATGGCCAACCACTCCAAAATCGACTAAATATCTCGCCCATACCTTCACCGCGGGTGCGCCAACACAAGGACCGCGGGTGCGCAATGGCTACGGCATCTCAAAAAAATCTGGAACTCGAACAGCGCGGGTGCGGCACTGCAAACAGCGCGGGTGCGGTCTCCACCGCGGGGGCGGTCACTACAACGCCGCGGGTGCGGTGTGCTCACGGCAAAACACTATTCCCATGCAACAAAAATCAAACCGAAACGCTGAAACGAACAACCAACATCATCTAATACTTCAAGACAATAAAACTAACAATACTATAGCCCAAAAATACAACTCTGAACATCTAATCAAATATCCCAAATAACAAACGAAACTTAAATCGTACCGTACACTGGGCTCGGCTATTACAGCTGCTATCTCTGCATCAGTCTTGGGAGACATAGACTTGGATAGGGACACGCCATGACACATTGGTAGATGTCCTCTCTTGGACTCATCCATCGAGAACCGCTTCACAATGGTATCAATGTATGTGGACTGGGTGAGACCAAGCAATCTTCTTGATCTATCTCTATAGATCTGTATTCCCAATACAAAAGATGCTTCACCCAAGTCCTGCATTGAGAACTTACTTGCTAACCATATCTTTGTTGATTGCAACATTCCTACATCATTCCCAATGAGTAGAATGTCATCAACATAAAGAACAAGGAATGTCACAGCACTCCCACTGACCTTCTTATACACACAGGGTTCCTCAGGATTCTTAGTAAAACCAAACTCTTTGATTGTACTATCGAATCTGAGGTTCCAGCTCCTCGATGCCTGCTTAAGACCATAAATAGATCTTTGAAGTTTGCATACCATATGCTCACTTCCGATGGATGTAAACCCTTCAGGTTGAGACATGTAAATTTCTTCCTTAATATCCCCATTAAGGAAGGCTGTCTTTACATCCATCTGCCATATCTCATAGTCATACCATGCAGCTATGGCTAGCAATATCCTAATGGACTTGAACATCGCAACTGGAGAAAAGGTTTCCTCATAGTCAACACCTTGTCTTTGAGTATACCCTTTCGCTACCAATCGCGCTTTGAAGGTCAATACCTTCCCATCCGCCCCAAGTTTCCTCCTGTAAATCCATTTACACCCTATGGGAACAGTTCCCTCAGGTGGATCCACAAGATTCCACACTTGGTTCGAATGCATGGAATTCATCTCAGATTCCATTGCTTCAAGCCATTTGGATGAATCGGCATCCGATAACGCTTCCTTGAAGGTCCTTGGATCACATCCAAGATTAGGCTCATCATGGCCCTCTTCAAGAAGCAGACCATACCTCACAGGTGGTCTCGAGACTCTCTCGGTTCTTCTAGGAGCTTGTATCTCCTCACTTGGCTTCTCGGGTGTGGGTTCTACAACTGTGGGTGTCTCTTGAACCTCTTCGAGTTCTATCATCTCGCCTTTTCTATCCAATAGAAATTCCTTTTCCAAAAAGGTTGCGTTCCTAGAAACAAACACCTTTGTTTCTTGAGGATGATAGAAATAATATCCAATGGAATTCCTTGGATATCCCACAAAGTAGCATAAAATGGATCGACTATCCAATTTATCTCCCACTGTCTGCTTCACATAAGCAGGACACCCCCATAATCTAAGATAAGAATATTTGGGAGGCTTACCCATCCATATCTCATATGGTGTCTTGTCAACTGCTTTTGTATGGACATTGTTCAACAACAGTGCCGCTGTTTCAAGCGCATATCCCCAAAAGGATGGCGGCAACTCCGTGAACCCCATCATAGACCGAACCATGTCCATCAAAGTCCGGTTACGACGCTCCGAAACACCATTCAACTGTGGTGTAGCGGGCGGAGTCCACTGCGAGAGAATCCCATTCTCTCTAAGATACTCTTGGAACTCGGCACTCAAGTACTCACCACCTCGATCCGATCGAAGTGTCTTGATGCTTCGTCCCAATTGCTTCTCTACTTCACTTCTGAATTCTTTGAACCTTTCAAAGGCTTCAGACTTGTATTTCATCAAATACACATACCCATACCTCGAATGGTCATCGGTAAAGGTGATGAAGTAGGCATGTCCATGCTTAGTGGTGATGCTAAGCGGACCGCACACATCGGTATGGATCAAATCCAATAACCCTTTGGCTCGCTCCGCATGGCACTTAAAGGGAATTTTGGTCATCTTTCCTTTCAGACAGGATTCACAAGTCGTGAGAGCATTAATATCGGACATATCAAACATGCCAACTCCCACTAACTTGTTCATCCTTCTTAGGGATATATGACCTAATCGAGCATGCCATAATTGTGCCGAATTAAGAGTATCTTGTTTGCGCTTATTTGTTGTTGTTATCGTTTGGACATTGTTAAGTGGAATATCTTTTAATTTTAAGGTGTAGAGATTGTTTTCAAGTTCACCCGTACCAACCAAACATTCATTCTTGTAAATATTGCAAACACCTTTGCCAAATAAACAAGAAAATCCATCAATATCAAGCATAGAAATGGAAATAATGTTTTTAACCAAGTCTGGTACATACAAAACATCTCTCAAAACAAGCTTAAAATCATTGTTTAATATTAAATAAACATCTCCTACGGCTTTGGCAGCAACCCTTGCTCCATTGCCCATCCTCAGGAAGGTCTCACCCTCTCGGAGCCTCCTACTTCTTCCCATCACCTGCAAATCATTACAGAGATGTGAGCCACAGCCGGTATCTAATACCCAAGAAGTAGAATTAATCGAGATATTTACTTCAATATAGAACATACCCTTGCCAGAACCCTTCTGCGCAAGATATTCCCTGCAGTTACGCCTCCAATGTCCAGGCTTCTTGCAGTGATGACAGATGTCAACTGTCTTCTCAGCCTTGGCTGGCGCGGCTGCCACTACGGGACTCGGTGTTTGCCTCTTCAAGGGCTCGCTCTTCTTGGGACGCTTGAAAGAACGCTTCTTTCCCTTCCCAGGTGGACCGGTCTTCGTGCCAGATGAAGAGCCCACATAAAGAACCTGCTTCTCCTTTTTGATTGTGGACTCAAAGGTCACAAGCATGTTCACCAACTCTTCAAGGCTGGGCTCGAGCTTGTTCATATTGAAGTTCACGACAAAAGGGTCGAAAGAGCTAGGCAGCGACAGCAGCAGCACATCAGTGGTCAACTCCGATGGCAAGATCAAATCCATGCCAACAAGCTTGTCCACGAGCCCAATCAACTTTAGGCCATGCTCATGGACCGAAGTCCCATCTCGCATGCGTAAAGTGATGAGCTCCTTTACTGTGGCATGCCTCAAAGGCCGAGTCTGCTCACCGAAGAGCTCCTTGAGGTGCAAATGAATGTCAGCAGCATTCTTTGCATCCTCGAATCGCCTTTGCAGCTCATCGTTCATCGAAGCTTGCATGTAACACTTGGCCTTCAAGTAATGGTCGCACCAATCCTTGTAGGTCTGCAGTTCCTCGGGACTGCAGTCAGTCGGAGCCTCATCAGGGGGCGACTCAGTCAGTGTGTATGCGATTCTCTCCGAGTTTAGGACGATCTTTAAATTTCTTAGCCAAGTGATATAGTTTGGTCCGGTTAGAATGTGTTTTTCGAGAATAACGGAAAACGGGTTGCGAATTGATGACATTGTCACAGATTTGTACTGAAAAGTAAAACAGATAAATGTTAATGACTATTTTAAAATATTTAATAAGATATAAAGTTTGGACTTTTACTTTATAAATAATCGCTCCCACTGTTTTGACATTTTCACTACCCTCTAGTGAAAACGGGAAACACTTTCCTCAGTAGGTACGTAAGGTCCAATCAGCGAATTGTGATCCCGAATAATATCGGCCATCACAATTCCTAAAAGGTAGTTTCCAATTGCATCGCCATGCAACCCTCTACGTAAACTTTTGTCTCACGTTTGATTAGGACCCAATAATATGACGTCGTTCATCTTTACGTGTCAAGCCTAACCCACCGATATTGAACCTTAATGGACGGTCGCCATGAGTTCCCTCAATAATATGAGCCGAAATCATGGGAGTTCCACGTATTTCACATCACCATGTCAATGGATGTCACAGCTTTCCGGCACCCAGGGCCCCCTCAATAATATGAGCCGAGCCCCGAGTACGGGTAGCGTTCATCATGCATCCATTGTCGATGGAAGACAAGGAAATTATAAACAAATTTATAATTCCCCTTTTCGGTCTTGATATTAATTTTGAATCTTATTCAAAATGAGGGTTTTTTAATTTTGAAAGGTCTCATCATTAATTTTATTTTAAAAGCTCGCCATGTTTGATCGTATGTTTGCCGGATTCATGCAACTTTGTTATTATCATAATAATAACGCACATACTCATTATTTATAACATATCATGCATATATTATAAATAGAAAACAGTACAAGGATGATCAATTGCCCCAATGCTAATGGCCCGTGTGAGCCAAACACGGGCCTAGGTCCAATCCTAGGGTAAATGCAGGGATGCAATGCAACTAAATTATTACATTAGCATCCAATATTACATGTCTTCGATCTTCATAATCACCAAGGCCACCATCTTCCAATCTTGATCTTCCACTATTCTAATATTTACATTTAAATATCCATGGCACATAGGGATACATCTAATGGGGTGGGAACGGGCCATAAACCAAGCCCACTTTATAAATTGATAATTATTACAATCATACAACACAAATATCCTAGCATACACCTAGCAAATTGGGCTTGGGCTTTTGATCATCCTTCATGCATAATATCACATATCATACACCATCAATTAATTATCACTATAATTAATTGATCCAATATTATATATCTTGATCCAATCACTAACCGCCACAATTATAAATTAAATCAACAAAGTATACAAACACCTTTGTCTACTTTCAAATTAATTTATTTATAATCGAATTTCTTGTAAATCACAATTTACTATAAATAATTAAAGTCCTACTTCAATTATTTATTTTATGAGAAAATATGTGCAACAATTGTAAATTTAAACTTAAGGGCCCAAAACTCATTTTTTCACCAAAAATAGTTTGGCCCATTTAAATTTCACAAAATTATGTTGACCATCTAATGGCCCAACAACTCAAGGCCCATGACACTAAGATTGTCCAAAACACTTTTGGAAACCCTAGCCGTCATCGCCGTCGCCGGAGCTTCCGTCGCCGGATTCCGGCAACAAAAAAATTTTTTTTTTAATTTTAAAAACTTCATTTTCGGGCAGCCCCCTCGGGCTGCCCTTTGCTGCCCGAAAATTCCGGGCAGCTCGGGCAGCCCTCGGGCAGCAACATGCTGCCCGAAAATTTATTTTTTTTTTTGTTTTTGAAATAAAATTTTCGGCCCTTGCATATTCTATGCACAAAAATTTTCAAGCGGTTAGAAATCGATCTCAACATAATATTATGCAAATATTACACAAAAACCGTAACCATAGCTCTGATACCACTTGAAAGCGGACCGGTTACGGTGGCCGGAAACGCAACGGAAGTCAAAAATTTATTTTTTACACTATAATTTTCGGCCACCCTTGTTTTTGCATAATATTTACAAAACAACATCAAACATAGGATGTTTAGAGATTTACCTATCAACTTTAAAAGTTGATGTTGGCTCCAACTTAGTTGACTAGCAACTAAGCTCTTCTTATGGAAGACAAGTCTACAAGCTCCTCCTCCTTGCTCCTAAATCAAGCCCACCATAAGCTATGCAAACCCCCTCAAGTTTTGCACTAGAAAAACTTGAGGATTTTTCAAAGAGAAGATTTTATTCTCCAAGAAATGAAGAACAAAAGGAAGAAAAATGGGAGAGAAATTCCCCTTAGATTTCGGCCAAAGTGAGAGTGAGTGGAGGAGTGGGAGACTAGCCTAGGTTGTTGTGTAAAGTTGTCTCTCAAAAGTTGCATGCTTTTGAATTTTTTAATAAAAAGTATTCACAACCTTTTCACCTCCCAAGCATGCAAACCCTAGCATGTCTCACATATATAATATGGTTTTTAATACATTAAAAAACCATAGACTAAATTTATTTATCTCAAACATTTTGAGATTAATTAAATATTACTTGAATTTATTCAAGTCCCACTAGTTAAATAATTATTTTAATTGAGCTCTACAAGACTCAATATTATTAATTCAACACTTGAATTATTTTTAATTATTTGGACTCTACTAGGTCCACTAGTGTTTAATTAATTCAACACTTGAATTAATTTAATTTAGTCTCCAATAATGTTTATGAAAATCACAATTTTCAACTACATTATTTACTTGGCCAAATTTTAATCTTAGGAACACTTCCATAAATTAAAATTTATATTTCTCTCTTAGAAGTCATACTTCTATTTTTCTTAACGCTTATAAACACATTTATAAGCTGTTCAACACATTGAACTATTTTACTTCTCATCGGGATTTACAAAGCAAGTACTTGTGTGGCCCTCAATGGTTCATTGATACAACTAGCCGTGGGTTCACATCTCTATGTGATTCGGACTAAACATGTCCTTATTCGAGCATACCCCAATTGCTCCATTCTTACTTATCAACTCCTTGATAGTAAGAACGTCAGAACTCAAGTCTGATAGTACCCAACCAATCACGTTAAACGCCTAGCAGCATCGCTTACGTGATTCCCTAGGTATCACATGATAGTGCCTGCAAGAACCATTCAATTATGGTTAGCGTACAGTACGGTCCCTTCAACTCATATATCCCGACCGATTCGACAACTATTGGTTTATCGAGAGTTGTCAATGAATCGATACTATGTGTCATGTTGTGGTTGCATCGATGGTGTAATCTATGAAACCCCTTTCATAATTACCACCATACTCTGATCAGAGATTTCAACCCACACATACATGCAAAACACATAGGATATCCATACCCGTAGGTAAGCGGTGAATCCCCGACTACAATGCATCGACTCCTATATGTTTCGCCGTAACACCCAACCTTGCCACCTAATGACCCCATAAGAGTCGGTAAACAAGTCAAAGTGAAACGCTAGCACATAGAGTCTCAATGTTGTCCTGGGTCATAAGGACTAATTCTGTACAACCATAAACCAGGACTTTTCCACTCGATAAGTGAGAACCACTTGGAAAGTCCTTTTATGGAGGGTTGTTCAGTGCACTCTACAAAGAGCACCTATCTGCATGTTCGGACATCACAATGTCCCCTACCAATGAAACATGGTACTCACATCGCAGATACTAGTCTCTAACTCGAGCGGCCTTTATCCTTCTTACTGGCGGCTGAATCGACTAGGAACGGTTTAGAATATACAGTATTCCAAATATGAGTTTCATGATACTCATCATATGAGCATCTCATATTCTTTCTACTATTTGTATATTCAAGGACTTTATCTATGCAACTAGCATGGGTATAAAGATAAAGTTGCGCCAAATTAATAAATTGAAATATTATTAAAATAAAGATCGTTTATACAAAGAGTTTCATTGTGAACAGTCGGCCAACACTTGGCTCGACGTGCACCTACTCTAACAAGTACTTGTGTGGCCCTCAATGGTTCATTGATACAACTAGCCGTGGGTTCACATCTCCATGTGATTCGGACTAAACATGTCCTTATATGAGCATACCCCAATTGCTCCATTCTTACTTATCAACTCCTTGATAACAAGAACGTCAGAACTCAAGTCTGATAGTACCCAACCAATCATGTTAAACGCCTAGCAGCATCGCTTACATGATTCCCTAGGTATCAAATGATAGTGCCTGCAAGAACCATTCTATTATGGTTAGCGTACAGTACGGTCCCTTCAACTCATATATCCCGATCGATTCGACAACCATTGGTTTATCGAGAGTTGTCCATGAATCGATACTATGTGTCATGTCGTAGTTGCATCGATGGTGTAATCTATGAAACCCTTTCATAATTACCACCATACTCTGGCCAGAGATTTCGATCTACATACACATGATAACACATAGGATATCCATACCCGAAGGTAAGCGGTGAATCCCCGACTACAATGCATCGACTCCTATGTGTTTCGACAGAACACCCAACCTTGCCACCTGATGACCCCATAAGAGTCGGTAAACAAGTCAAAGTGTAATTCTAGCACATAGAGTCTCAATGTTGTCCCGGGTCATAAGGAATAATTCTGTACAACCATAAACTAGGACATTTCCACTCGATAAGTGAGAACCACTTGGAAAGTCCTTTTATGGAGGGTTGTTCAGTGCACTCTACAAGGAGCACCTATCTGCATGTTCGGACATCACAATGTCCCCTACCAATGAAACATGGTACTCACATCGCAGATACTAGTCTCGAACTCTAGCGGCTTATATCCTTCTTAGTGGCGGCTGAATCGACTAGGAACCGTTTAGAATATACAGTATTACAAAAATGAGTTTCATGATACTCATCATATGAGCATCTCATATTCTTTCTACTATTTATATATTCAAGGGCTTTATCTATGCAACTAGCACGGGTATACAGATAAAGATGTGCCAAAGTAATAATTTCAAATATTATTAAAATAAAGATTGCTTATACATAGAGTTTCATTGTGAACACTCGGCCAACACTTGGCTCGACGGGCACCTACTCTAACAGTTTAGCCCATAAAGACTTTCAAAAGTAACTCAAGAATTTAACATCGTGACCAGAAACAATAGTCCTAGGCATGCATGCAACCTAACGACTTATCTAAAGAAAAAATCCGCAATGTTTGAAGTATCATCGGTTTTATGACAAGCTATAAAATGTGCCATATTAGAGAATCTATCCACAACAACAAAAATAGAATCCCTCCCCTTCTTAGTCCTATGCAACCCCAAAATAAAGTCCATAGAAATGTCAATCAGAGTTCTTTTTAAGAATAGCACGCAAAAGTGTTCCTAAAGTTCTATAGACAACTTCAGTTTGTCCATCCGTTTGAGGATGACAAGTAGTAGAAAACAATAATTTTGTGCCAAGTTTAGCCCATAGAGTCTTGCAAAAGTAACTCAAGAATTTAACATCGCGACCAGAAACAATAAACCTAGGCATGCCATGCAACCTAACGACTTCTCTAAAGAACAAATCCGCAATGTTTGAAGCATCATCGGTTTTATGACAAGCTCTAAAATGTGCCATTTTAGAGAATCTATCCACAACAACAAAAATAGAATCTCTCCTCTTCTTAGTCCTAGGCAACCCCAAAATAAAGTCCATAGAAATGTCAATCAGAGTTCTTTTCAAGAATAGCACGCAAAAGTGTTCCCAAAGTTCTATTGACAACTTCAGTTTGTCCATCCGTTTGAGGATGACAAGTAGTAGAAAACAACAATTTTGTGCCAAGTTTAGCCCTTAAAGTCTTCCAAAAGTAACTCAAGAATTTAACATCGCGACCAGAAACAATAGTCCTAGGCATGCCATGCAACCTAACGACTTCTCTAAAGAACAAATCCGCGATGTTTGAAGCATTATCGGTTTTATGACAAGCTATAAAATGTGCCATCTTTGAGAATCTATCCACAACACCAAAAATAGAATCCCGCCCCTTCTTCGTCCTAGGCAACCCCAAAATAAAGTCCATAGAAATGTCAATCCAAGTTCTTTTTAAGAATAGCACGCAAAAGTGTTCCCAAAGTTCTCTTGACAACTTCAGTTTGTCCATCCGTTTGAGGATGACTAGTAGAAAACAACAATTTTGTGCCAAGTTTAGCCCATAAAGTCTTCCAAAAGTAACTCAAGAATTTAACATCGCGACCAGAAACAATAGTCCTAGGCATGCCATGCAACCTAACAACTTCTCTAAAGAACAAATCCGCAATGTTTGAAGCATCATCGGTTTTATGACAAGCTCTAAAATGTGCCATTTTAGAGAATCTATCCACAACAACAAAAATAGAATCTCTCATCTTCTTAGTCCTAGGCAACCCCAAAATAAAGTCCATAGAAATGTCAATCAGAGTTCTTTTCAAGAATAGCACGCAAAAGTGTTCCCAAAGTTCTATTGACAACTTAAGTTTGTCCATCCGTTTGAGGATGACAAGTAGTAGAAAACAACAATTTTGTGCCAAGTTTAGCCCATAAAGTCTTCCAAAAGTAACTCAAGAATTTAACATCGCGACCAGAAACAATAGTCCTGGGCATGCCATGCAACCTAACGACTTCTCTAAAGAACAAATCCGCAATGTTTGAAGCATCATCGGTTTTATGACAAGCTATAAAATGTGCCATCTTTGAGAATCTATCCACAACACCAAAAATAGAATCCCGCCCCTTCTTAGTCCTAGGCAACCCCAAAATAAAGTCCATAGAAATGTCAATCCAAGTTCTTTTTAAGAATAGCACGCAAAAGTGTTCCCAAAGTTCTCTTGACAACTTCAATTTGTCCATCTGTTTGAGGATGACTAGTAGAAAACAACAATTTTGTGCCAAGTTAGCCCATAAAGTCTTCCAAAAGTAACTCAAGAATTTAACATCGCGACGAGAAACAATAGTCCTAGGCATGCCATGCAACCTAACGACTTCTCTAAAGAACAAATCCGCAATGTTTGAAGCATCATCAGTTTTATGACAAGCTATAAAATGTGCCATCTTAGAGAATCATTCCACAACAACAAAAATAGAATCCCTCCCCTTCTTAGTCCTAGGCAACCCCAAAATAAAGTCCATAGAAATGTCAATCCAAGTTATTTTTAAGAATAGCACGCAAAAGTGCTCCCAAAGTTCTATTGACAACTTCTGTTTGTGCATCTGTTTGAGGATGACAAGTAGTAGAAAACAACAATTTTGTGTCAAGTTTAGCCCATAAAGTCTTCCAAAAGTAACTCAAGAATTTAACATCGCGACCAGAAACACTAGTCCGAGGCATGCCATGCAACCTAACGACTTCTCTAAAGAACAAATCCGCAATGTTTGAAGCATCATCGGTTTTATGACAAGCTATAAAATGTGTCATCTTAGAGAATCTATCCACAACAACAAAAATAGAATCCCTACCCTTCTTAGTCCTAGGCAACCCCAAAATAAAGTCCATAGAAATGTCAATCAGAGTTATTTTTAAGAATAGCACGCAAAAGTGTTCCTAAAGTTCTATAGACAACTTCAGTTTGTCCATCCGTTTGAGGATGACAAATAGTAGAAAACAACAATTTTGTGCCAAGTTTAGCCCATAGAGTCTTGCAAAAGTAACTCAAGAATGTAACATCGTGACTAGAAACAATAAACCTAGGCATGCCATGCAACCTAACGACGTCTCTAAAGAACAAATCCGCAATGTTTGAAGCATAATCGGTTTTATGACAAGCTATAAAATGTGCCAATCTTAGAGAATCTATCCACAACAACAAAAATAGAATTCCTCCCATTCTTAGTCCTAGGCAACCCCAAATTAAAGTCCATAGAAATGTCAATCCAAGTTCTTTTTAAGAATAGTACGCAAAAGTGTTCCTAAAGTTCTATTGACAACTTCAGTTTGTCCATCCGTTTGAGGATGACAAATAGTAGAAAACATCAATTTTGTGCCAAGTTTAGCCCATAAAGTCTTCCAACAGTAACTCAAGAATTTAACATCGCGACCAGAAATAATAGTCCTAGGCATGCCATGCAACCTAGCGACTTCTCTAAAGAACAAATCCGCAATGTTTGAAGCATCATCGGTTTTATGACAAGCTATAAAATGTGCCATCTTAGAGAATCTATCCACAAAAACAAAAATAGAATCCCGCCCCTTCTTAGTCCTAGGCAACCGCAAAATAAAGTCCATAGAAATGTCAATCCAAGTTCTTTTTAAGAATAGCACGCAAAAGTGTTCCCAAAGTTCTATTGACAACTTCAGTTTTTTCATCCGTTTGAGGATGACAAATAGTAGAAAACAACAATTTTGTGCCAAGTTTAGCCCATAAAGTCTTCCAAAAGTAACTCAAGAATTTAACATCGCGACCGGAAACAATAGTCCTAGGCATGCCATGCAACCTAACGACTTCTCTAAAGAACAAATCCGAAATGTTTGAAGCATCATCGGTTTTATGACAAGCTATAAAATGTGCCATCTTTGAGAATCTATCCACAACACTAAAAATAGAATCCCGCCCCTTCTTAGTCCTAGGCAACCCCAAAATAAAGTCCATAGAAATGTCAATCCAAGTTCTTTTTAAGAATAGCACGCAAAAGTGTTCCTAAAGTTCTCTTGACAACTTCAGTTTGTCCATCCGTTTGAGGATGACTAGTAGAAAACAACAATTTTATGCCAAGTTTAGCCCATAAAGTCTTCTAAAAGTAACTCAAGAATTTAACATCGCGACCAGAAACAATAGTCCTAGGCATGCCATGCAACCTAACGACTTCTCTAAAAAACAAATCCGCAATGTTTGAAACATCATCGGTTTTAAAACAAGCTATAAAATGTGCCATCTTAGAGAATCTATCCACAACAACAAAAATAGAATCCCTCCCTTCTTACTCCTAGGCAACCCAAAAATAAAGTCTATAGAAATGTCAATCCAAGTTCTTTTTAAGAATAGCACGCAAAAGTGCTCCCAAAGTTCTATTGACAACTTCAGTTTGTGCATCCGTTTGAGGATGACAAGTAGTAGAAAACAACAATTTTGTGTCAAGTTTAGCCCATAAAGTCTTCCAAAAGTAACTCAAGAATTTAATATCGCGACCAGAAACAATAGTCCTAGGCATGCCATGGAACCTAACGACTTCTCTAAAGAACAAATCCTCAATGTTTGAAGCATCATCGGTTTTATGACAAGCTATAAAATGTGCCATCTTAGAGAATCTATCCACAACAACAAAAATAGAATCCCTCCCCTTCTTAGTCCTAGGCAACCCCAGAATAAAGTTCATAGAAATGTCAATCAGAGTTCTTTTTAAGAGTAGCACGAAAAAGTGTTCCTAAAGTACTATAGACAACTTCAGTTTGTCCATCCGTTTGAGGATGACAAGTAGTAGAAAACAACAATTTTGTGCCAAGTTTAGCCCATAGAGTCTTGCAAAAGTAACTCAAGAATTTAACATCGCGACCAGAAACAATAAACCTAGGCATGCCATGCAACCTAACGACGTCTCTAAAGAACAAATCCGCAATGTTTAAAGCATCATCGGTTTTATGACAAGCTATAAAATGTGCCATCTTAGAGAATCTATCCACAACAACAAAAATAGAATTCCTCCCATTCTTAGTCCTAGGCAACCCCAAAATAAAGTCCATAGAAATGTCAATCCAAGTTCTTTTTAAGAATAGCACGCAAAAGTGTTCCCAAAGTTCTATTGACAACTTCAGTTTGTCCATCCGTTTGAGGATGACAAATAGTAGAAAACAACAATTTTGTGCCAAGTTTAGCCCATAAAGTCTTCCAAAAGTAACTCAAGAATTTAACATCGCGACCAGAAATAATAGTCCTAGGCATGCCATGCAACCTAGCGACTTCTCTAAAGAACAAATCCGCAATGTTTGAAGCATCATCGGTTTTATGACAAACTATAAAATGTGTCATCTTAGAGATTCTATCCACAAAAACAAAAATAGAATCCCGCCCCTTCTTAGTCCTAGGCAACAGCAAAATAAAGTCCATAGAAATGTCAATCCAAGTTCTTTTTAAGAATAGCACGCAAAAGTGTTCCCAAAGTTCTATTGACAACTTCAGTTTTTTCATCCGTTTGAGGATGACAAGTAGTAGAAAACAACAATTTTGTGTCAAGTTTAGCCCATAAAGTCTTCCAAAAGTAACTCAAGAATTTAACATCGCGACTAGAAACAATAGTCGTAGGCATGCCATGGAACCTAACGACTTCTCTAAAGAACAAATCCTCAATGTTTGAAGCATCATCGGTTTTATGACAAGCTATAAAATGTGCCATCTTAGAGAATCTATCCACAACAACAAAAATAGAATCCCTCCCCTTCTTAGTCCTAGGCAACCCCAAAATAAAGTTCATAGAAATGTCAATCAGAGTTCTTTTTAAGAATAGCACGAAAAAGTGTTCCTAAAGTTCTCTTGACAACTTCAGTTTGTCCATCCGTTTCAGGATGACTAGTAGAAAACAACAATTTTATGCCAAGTTTAGCCCATAAAGTCTTCTAAAAGTAACTCAAGAATTTAACATCGCGACCAGAAACAATAGTCCTAGGGTAATAGCCGAGCCCGGTGTACGGTACGATTTAAGTTTCGTTTGTTATTTGGGATATTTGATTAGATGTTCAGAGTTGTATTTTTGGGCTATAGTATTGTTAGTTTTATTGTCTTGAGGTATTAGATGATGTTGGTTGTTCGTTTCAGCGTTTCGGTTTGATTTTTGTTGCATGGGAATAGTGTTTTGCCGTGAGCACACCGCACCCGCGACGTTGTAGTGACCGCCCCCGCGATGGAGACCGCACCCGCGCTGTTTGCAGTGCCGCACGCTGTTCGAGTTCCAGATTTTTTTTGAGATGCCGTAGCCATTGCGCACCCGCGGTCCTTGTGTTGGCGCACCCGCGGTGAAGGTATGGGCGAGATATTTAGTCGATTTTGGAGTGGTTGGCCATCACTTTTCCTTTTTCTTTCCTTCTCATTTTCGCATTTATCTCCATTGCAAGGGTTTTTGGTCATTTCTTTCACTTCCTATCTTCGATTCAAGCGTTTGTTTGGAATTTCGACTTGAGTTCGACGTTCTCCTTGGTGCTAGGAAGCTTGGGTAAGCTTTTGGTGCGATTCTGTTAAGTTGTAAATTAAGAGTTGTTTAGGTGGGTTGTTTATGTGGATTTATGGATTATTTAGCTTGTAATCTTGGATATTTAGTTGATATTGGTGTTATTTGTGGATTATTTGTTGTAGGTGGTGATCAAGAGCTAAGTTGAGGTGTTTGTTGTGGTTTGTAAGTGGAAATTCATTCCTTTTGCTCACATGATTTTATATGTATGTGTTTCAAAGAGTTTATTGTGTTATTATCTTTCATTTGATCAATAAGTAGTGATGTTAAGCGCAGTGGAGGCATGCTGTGCCGATGATTAGGGATACAAACTATCTGGTCATAGTGATAGTTAAAACCAGATTTTAATATTTATTTCACATTGTTAGAGTAGGTGCACGTCGAGCCAAGTGTTGGCCGACTGTTCACGATGAAACTCTTTGTATAAACGATCTTTATTTTAATAATATTTCAATTTATTAATTTGGCGCATCTTTATCTTTATACCCATGCTTGTTGCATAGATAAAGTCCTTGAATATACAAATAGTAGAAAGAATATGAGATGCTCATATGATGAGTATCATGAAACTCATATTTGGAATACTGTATATTCTAAACCGTTCCTAGTCGATTCAGCCGCCACTAAGAAGGATAAAGGCCGCTCGAGTTAGAGACTAGTATCTGCGATGTGAGTACCATGTTTCATTGGTAGGGGACATTGTGATGTCCGAGCATGCAGATAGGTGCTCCTGGTAGAGTGCACTGAACAACCCTCCATAAAAGGACTTTCCAAGTGGTTCTCACTTATCGAGTGGAAAAGTCCTGGTTTATGGTTGTACACCATTAGTCCTTATGACCCGGGACAACATTGAGACTCTATGTGCTAGCGTTTCACTTTGACTTGTTTACCGACTCTTATGGGGTCTTTAGGTGGCAAGATTGGGTGTTATGGCGAAACATATAGGAGTCGATGCATTGTAGTCGGGGATTCACCGCTTACCTACGGGTATGGATATCCTATGTGTTTTTCATGTATGTGTGGGTTGAAATCTCTGATCAGAGTATGGTGGTAATTATGAAAGGGGTTTCATAGATTACACCATCGATGCAACCACAACATGACACATAGTATCGATTCATTGACAACTCTCGATAAACCAATAGTTGTCGAATCGGTCGGGATATATGAGTTGAAGGGACCGTACTGTACGCTAACCATAATTGAATGGTTCTTGCAGGCACTATCATGTGATACCTAGGGAATCACGTAAGCGATGCTGCTAGGCGTTTAACGTGATTGGTTGGGTACTATCAGACTTGAGTTCTGACGTTCTTACTATCAAGGAGTTGATAAGTAAGAATGGAGCAATTGGGGTATGCTCGAATAAGGACATGTTTAGTCCGAATCACATAGAGATGTGAACCCACGGCTAGTTGTATCAATGAACCATTGAGGGCCACACAAGTACTTGCTTAGTAAATCCCGATGAGAAGTAAAATAGTTCAATGTGTTGAACGGCTTATAAATGTGTTTATAAGCGTTAAGAAAAATAGAAGTTTGACTTCTAAGAGAGAAATATAAATTTTAATTTATGGAAGTGTTCCTAAGATTAAAATTTGGCCAAGTAAATAATGTAGTTGAAAATTGTGATTTTCATAAACATTATTGGGGACTAAATTAAATTAATTCAAGTGTTGAATTAATTAAACACTAGTGGACCTAGTAGAGTCCAAATAATTAAATATAATTCAAGTGTTGAATTAATAATATTGAGTCTAGTAGAGCTCAATTAAAATAATTATTTAACTAGTGGGACTTGAATAAATTCAAGTAGTATTTAATTAATCTCAAATGTGTTTGAGATAATTAAAATTTAGTCCATGGTTTTTAATGTGTTAAAAACCATATTATATATGCATGACATGCTAGGGTTTGCATGCTTGGGAGGTGAAGAGGTGTGGAATACTTTTTATTAAAAAATTCAAAAGCATGCAACTTTTGTCTCCCAACTTTTCCCACACCCAAGTCAAGACTTCACTCCCTCATTCCCTCCTCCTCTTGGCCGAAACTTCTTCCCTCTTCTCTCTCAAATTTTTCTTCATTGTGTTCTTCAATTTGTTGAGAACAAAATTTCTCCTTGAAAAATCCTTTTGATTTTCTAGTGCAAATCAAGAGGGGATTTACATAGCTAAGTGGTGGGCCTAATTCTTGAAGAGGAAAAGGTGAGCTTGTAGACTTGTCTTCCATTTGAAGAGCTTTGTTGTTCACAACAAAGTTGGTGCCATCATCAACTTCTTGAAGTTGATAGGTAATGAAATTTCTAACACCCTATGTATGTTTTGGTGTTGTTTGTAAATATTACACAAATAAATGTGGGGGCCGAAATTTTTGAGCTATAAAATTTATTTTTGACTTCCGTTGCGTTTCCGGCCTCCGTAACCGGTCCGCTTTCAAGTGGTATCCGAGCTAAGGTTACGGTTTTTGTGTAATATTTGCATAATATTATGTTGAGATCGATTTCTAACCGTTTGAGATTTTTTTGTGCAAGAAAATCAAAGGGCCGAAAATTTTGAAGAAAAACAAAAAAAAAAAAATGATTTTTCGGGCAGCATGTTGCTGCCCGAGGGCTGCCCGAGCTGCCCTGAAATTTCGGGCAGCAAAGGGCAGCCCGAGGGGCTGCCCGAATAAATCCAGCTTTTAAAATAAAAAAAAAAATTTTTTTTGTTGTTGCCGGAATCCGGCGACGGAGCTCCGGCGACGGCGATGACGGCTAGGGTTTCCAAAAGTGTTTTGGACAATCTTAGTGTCATGGGCCTTGAGATGTTGGGCCATTGGATGGCCAACATAATTTGTGAAATTTAAATGGGCCTAAATATTTTTGGTGAAAAATGGTTTTTGGGCCCTTAAGTTCAAATTTACAATTGTTGCACATATTTTCTCATAAAATAAATAATTGAAGTTGGACTTTAATTATTTATAGTAAATTGTGATTTACAAGAAATTCGATTATAAATAAATTAATTTGAAAGTAGACAAAGGTGTTTGTATACTTTGTTAATTTAATTTATAATTGTGGCGGTTAGTGATTGGATCAAGATATATAATATTGGATCAATTAATTATAGTGATAATTAATTGATGGTGTATGATATGTGATATTATGCATGAAGGATGATCAAAAGCCCAAGCCCAATTTGCTAGGTGTATGCTAGGATATTTGTGTTGTATGATTGTAATAATTATCAATTTATAAAGTGGGCTTGGTTTATGGCCCGTTCCCACCCCCCATGAGATGTATCCCTATGTGCCATGGATATTTAATTGTAAATATTAGAATAGTGGAAGATCAAGATTGGAAGATGGTGGCCTTGGTGATTATGAAGATCGAAGACATGTAATATTGGATGCTAATGTAATAATTTAGTTGCATTGCATCCCTGCATTTACCCTAGGATTGGACCTAGGCCCGTGTTTGGCTCACACGGGCCATTAGTTTTGGGGCGATTGATCATCCTTGTACTGTTTTCTATTTATAATATATGCATGATATGTTATAAATAATGAGTATGTGCGTTATTATTATTATAATAACAAAGTTGCATGAATCCGGCAAACATACGATCAAACATGGCGAGCTTTTAATATAAAATTAATGATGAGACCTTTCAAAATTAAAAACCCTCATTTTGAATAAGATTCAAAATTAATATCAAGTCCGAAAAGGGGAATTATAAATTTGTTTATAATTTCCTTGTCTTCCATCGACAATGGATGCATGATGAACGCTACCCGTACTCGGGGCTCGGCTCATATTATTGGGGGAGCCCTGGGTGCCGGAAAGCTGTGACATCCATTGACATGGTGATGTGAACTACGTGGAACTCCCATGATTTCGGCTCATATTATTGAGGGAACTCATGGCGACCGTCCATTAAGGTTCAATATCGATGGGTTAGGCTTGACACGTAAAGATGAACGACGTCATATTATTGGGTCCTAATCAAACGTGAGACAAAAGTATACGTAGAGGGTTGCATGGCGATGCAATTGGAAACTACCTTTTTAGGAATTGTGATGGCCGATATTATTCGGGATCACAATTCGCTAATTGGACCTTACGTACCTTCTGAGGAAAGTGTTTCCCGTTTTCACTAGAGGGTAGTGAAAATGTCAAAACAGTGGGAGCGATTATTTATAAAGTAAAAGTCCAAACTTTATATCTTATTAAATATTTTAAAATAGTCATTAACATTTATCTGTTTTACTTTTCAGTACAATCTTTGACATGTCATCAATTCGCAACCCGTTTTCGGTCATTCTCGAAAAACACATTCTAACCGGACCAAACTATATCACTTGGCTAAGAAATTTAAAGATTGTCCTAAACTCGGAGAAGATCGCATATACACTTACTGAGGCGCCCCCTGCTGAGGCTCCTATAGGCTGCACTCCTGAGGAATTGCAGACCTACAAGGATTGGTGCGACCATGACTTGAAGGCGAAGTGTTATATGCAGGCTTCGATGAACGATGAGCTGCAAAGGCGATTCGAGGATGCTAAGAATGCTGCTGACATTCATATGCACCTCAAGGAGCTCTTCGGTGAGCAGACTCGGCCTTTGAGGCATGCCACAGTGAAGGAGCTCATCACTTTACGCATGCGAGATGGGACTTCGGTCCATGAGCATGGCCTAAAGTTGATTGGGCTCGTGGACAAGCTCGTGGGCATGGATTTGATCTTGCCATCCGAGTTGACCACGGATGTGCTACTGTTGTCACTGCCTAGCTCTTTCGATCCTTTTGTCGTGAACTTCAATATGAACAAGCTCGAGCCCAGCCTTGAAGAGTTGGTGAACATGCTTGTGACCTTTGAGTCCACGATCAAGAAGGAGAAGCCGGTTCTTTATGTGGGCTCTTCATCTGGCACGAAGACCGGTCCACCTGGGAAAGGAAAGAAGCGTTCTTTCAAGCGTCCCAAGAAGAGCGAGCCCTTGAAGAGGCAGACTCCGAGTCCCATAGTGGCAGCCGCGCCAGCCAAGGCTGAAAAGACTGTTGACATCTGTCACCACTGCAAGAAGCCTGGACATTGGAGGCGTAACTGCAGGGAATATCTTGCGCAGAAGGGTTCTGCCAAAGGTATGTTCTACATTGAAGTGAATATCTCTATTAACTCTACTTCTTGGGTATTGGATACCGGCTGTGGCTCACATCTCTGTAATGATTTGCAGGTGATGGGAAGAAGTAGGAGG